>NW_028122967.1:0-188557 GCF_965194805.1 Balaenoptera borealis
GAATATCACTCAGCCAGGAAATCAACGTCATAAGGCTAGTAGCAGCATGATGAGTGGATTTAGGTACGACGATTCTAAGTGAAATAAGTCAACCAGAAAACGACACTTATCATAAGATATCACTTATAGAGGGAATGTAAAAACCGCTACACTTGAACTGAATTACAAAACAGAACAGAGACACACGTTTACAAAACACACTATGGCTGCTTAACGGGAAAGGTGAGGTCGGGTGAGCCAGGAAACAAGGGTTTCAAATTAGCTCAGATACCGTTCAATAAACCCAATATGTAATAGACAAGACCTACTCCTTGCTCAGTGAACTGGACGCAAAAACCCCCTATTCACCGCCCAAGAATATACCTGACTAGGAAGAATCTTCAAAGCTATGTATTGATATCTCTCTGTAAGTGAGTCAAGTGGGTGTAAAGCAGCATAAAAACAGCAGTGAAAAGCAGCTAAACCCCATTATAAAAATCAATTACTTTTAAAAACCCGTGAAACAAAGACAGTGAAAGAGAGAGAAATTCTTACAATATTCGTTCAGGGGCTGTGATGCCACCTGGATTGACCATCTCTAGACCCACAGCTGATTGAGACATAAGGGTGGACACTCTTGTGGCTGAGAGGTTTGGTCAGGTTGGTTGAGGAAACGCAGGCCCTTTAAAGTAATACTGCGTGGTACCCATCCCATGGGTCCCAAATCTCCAAGTTCAAGGGCATCTTCCTACATCGAAAACATGCATGAGAAACCCAGAAGATGGTACACCGTGTGATCGGGAAAGGTTTCTAAAACGCACCTCATTTCTCATCTCCTTGTGCTCGGGTTCGCCATTCCAGCCGCGTTAGTAGCAATCTCCCTCCGTGGAGAATCAGCACCTTTAACCTCCTGTTCCGTACAGGTTGCAATTTGTCCTGAGGATGAACGGGAAGAGGGGGAACCAATGAGAGACTAGCTCTAGGTGTTGGGACAGGCACAGGTCACTCTATTTTCCCATCAGGAAGAAGAATTAACCACAGGCTCAGCCTGCCGCCCGGAACCAGAATAGGGCCTGAAGCAATCCTGCGCTTTTGCGGCCAGCTCCGAAGAAAGCGAGTTGAAAAATGGAGCTCAGGGGCACTGCAATTCACAAACCTGCAGAGTTAGAAATGATAACTCTCGTCCACAAATATATTGAGGGAAGGCAACGAAGAGGATTTGAAAGCAAGGCAGAATTGCAGGAAACAGATTTCAGGAGGTAGATTCGAATCGCCTTTAAAGCACAGGAAAGGCGGCAAAACCTCGACCATGATGCCCTTGGCCAAAAAGGGCGTATGCGTTTTTTCCTGAATATATTCAGGAAAAAACGCATACGCCCTTTTTGGCCAACCAAGCAACCTGGAAAGGCAAATCAGCGCTACAAAGAAGTCTCGCTTCCCATCGGTCAAAAGGGCCATGCTGAATAAAGTGTCAAAACCAGAAATGCAGGACAGGCCATGGAGAAACGGGAGCCTTGCTACGCTGATGGGCGCGATGTAAATTGCCAACAGCCACTCTGGAGAAGTGTACGGTGTGTCCTGAAACCTCTAAAAAACTCAGCTTAGAGAGCATAGGGCACTTCCACTCATGGGTGTATAAATTGGGACAAGTAAAAATCAGCAAGACACAGGCACCCCAAAGTTTAGGGCTGCTCTGTTGACAAGAACCTCCACTTCGTTACACCTTAAATATCCCAGGAAAGAAAAAAATGGATAAAGAAGTTGTGGTCCTTATGTACAATGGAATATCACTCAGCCAGGAAATCAACGTCATAAGGCTAGTAGCAGCATGATGAGTGGATTTAGGTACGACGATTCTAAGTGAAATAAGTCAACCAGAAAACGACACTTATCATAAGATATCACTTATAGAGGGAATGTAAAAACCGCTACACTTGAACTGAATTACAAAACAGAACAGAGACACACGTTTACAAAACACACTATGGCTGCTTAACGGGAAAGGTGAGGTCGGGTGAGGCAGAAAACAAGGGTTTCAAATTAGCTCAGATACCGTTCAATAAACCCAATATGTAATAGACAAGACCTACTCCTTGCTCAGTGAACTGGACGCAAAAACCCCCTATTCACCGCCCAAGAATATATCTGACTAGGAAGAATCTTCAAAGCTATGTATTGATATCTCTCTGTAAGTGAGTCAAGTGGGTGTAAAGCAGCATAAAAACAGCAGTGAAAAGCAGCTAAACCCCATTATAAAAATCAATTACTTTTAAAAACCCGTGAAACAAAGACAGTGAAAGAGAGAGAAATTCTTACAATATTCGTTCAGGGGCTGTGATGCCACCTGGATTGACCATCTCTAGACCCACAGCTGATTGAGACATAAGGGTGGACACTCTTGTGGCTGAGAGGTTTGGTCAGGTTGGTTGAGGAAACGCAGGCCCTTTAAAGTAATACTGCGTGGTACCCATCCCATGGGTCCCAAATCTCCAAGTTCAAGGGCATCTTCCTATAACAAAAACATGCATGAGAAACCCAGAAGATGGTACACCGTGTGATCGGGAAAGGTTTCAAAAACGCACCTCATTTCTCATCTCCTTGTGCTCGGGTTGGCCATTACAGCCGCTTTACTAGCAATCTCCCTCCTTCGAGAATCAGCACCTTCAACCTCCTGTTCCGTACAGGTTGCAAATTGTCCTGAGGATGAACGGGAAGAGGGGGAACCAGTGAGAGACTAGCTCTAGGTGTTGGGACAGGCACAGGTCACTCTATTTTCCCATCAGGAAGAAGAATTAACCACAGGCTCAGCCTGCCGCCCGGAAGCAGAACAGGGCCTGAAGCAATCCTGTGCTTTTGCGGCCAGCTCCCAAAAAAACGAGTTGAAAAATCGAGCTCAGGGGCACTGCAATTCACAAACCTGCAGAGTTATAAATGATAACTCTCGTCCACAAATATATTGAGGGAAGGCAACGAGGAGGATTTGAAAGCAAGGCAGAATTGCAGGAAACAGATTTCAGGAGGTAGAGTCGAATCGCCTTTAAAGCACAGGAAAAGCGGCAAAACCTCGACCATGATGCCCTTGGCCAAAAAGGGCGTATGCGTTTTTTCCTGAATATATTCAGGAAAAAACGCATACGCCCTTTTTGGCCAACCAAGCAACCTGGAAAGGCAAATCAGCGCTACAAAGAAGTCTCGCTTCCCATCGGTCAAAAGGGCCATGCTGAATAAAGTGTCAAAACCAGAAATGCAGGACAGGCCATGGAGAAACGGGAGCCTTACTACGCTGATGGGCGGGATGTAAATTGCCAACAGCCACTCTGGAGAAGTGTACGGTGTTTCCTGAAACATCTAAAGAACTCAGCATAGAGAGCATAAGGCACTTCCACTCATGGGCGTATAAATTGGGAAAACTAAAAATCAGCAAGACACAGGCACCCCAAAGTTTAGGGCTGCTCTGTTGACAAGAACCTCCACTTCGTTACACCTTAAATATCCCAGGAAAGAGAAAAATGGATAAGGAAGTTGTGGTCCTTATGTACAATGGCATATCACTCAGCCATGAAATTAACGTCATAAGGCTAGTAGCAGCATGATGAGAGGATTTAGGTACGACGATTCTAAGTGAAATAAGTCACACAGAAAAAGACACTTATCATAAGATATCACTTAGAGAGGGAATGTAAAAACCGCTACACTTGAACTGAATTACAAAACAGAACAGCGTCACACGTTTACAAAACACACTATGGCTGCTTAACGGGAAAGGTGAGGTCGGGTGAGGGAGAAAACAAGGGTTTCAAATTAGCTCAGATACCGTTCCATAAACCCAATATGTAATAGACAAGACCTACTCCTTGCTCAGTGAACTGGACTCGACACCCCCTATTCACCGCCCAAGAATATACCTGACTAGGAAGAATCTTCAAAGCTATGTATTGATATCTCTCTGTAAATGAGTCAAGTGGGTGTAAAGCAGCATAAACAGAGCAGTGAAAAGCAGCTAAACCCCATTATAAAAATCAATTACTTTTAAAATCCCGTGAAACAAAGACAGTGAAAGAGAGAGAAATTCTTACAAAATTCGTTCAGGGGCTGTGATGCCACCTGGATTGACCATCTCTAGACCCACAGCTGATTGAGACATAAGGGTGGACACTCTTGGGGCTGAGAGTTTTGGTGAGGTTGGGTGAGCAAACGCAGACCCTTTAAAGTAACACTGCGTGGTACCCATCCCATGGGTCCCAAATCTCCAGGTTCAAGGGCATCTTCCTACATCGAAAACATGCATGAGAAACCCAGAAGATGGTACACCGTGTGATCGGGAAAGGTTTCTAAAACGCACCTCATTTCTCATCTCCTTGTGCTCGGGTTCGCCATTCCAGCCGCGTTAGTAGCAATCTCCCTCCGTGGAGAATCAGCACCTTTAACCTCCTGTTCCGTACAGGTTGCAATTTGTCCTGAGGATGAACGGGAAGAGGGGGAACCAATGAGAGACTAGCTCTAGGTGTTGGGACAGGCACAGGTCACTCTATTTTCCCATCAGGAAGAAGAATTAACCACAGGCTCAGCCTGCCGCCCGGAACCAGAATAGGGCCTGAAGCAATCCTGCGCTTTTGCGGCCAGCTCCGAAGAAAGCGAGTTGAAAAATGGAGCTCAGGGGCACTGCAATTCACAAACCTGCAGAGTTAGAAATGATAACTCTCGTCCACAAATATATTGAGGGAAGGCAACGAAGAGGATTTGAAAGCAAGGCAGAATTGCAGGAAACAGATTTCAGGAGGTAGATTCGAATCGCCTTTAAAGCACAGGAAAGGCGGCAAAACCTCGACCATGATGCCCTTGGCCAAAAAGGGCGTATGCGTTTTTTCCTGAATATATTCAGGAAAAAACGCATACGCCCTTTTTGGCCAACCAAGCAACCTGGAAAGGCAAATCAGCGCTACAAAGAAGTCTCGCTTCCCATCGGTCAAAAGGGCCATGCTGAATAAAGTGTCAAAACCAGAAATGCAGGACAGGCCATGGAGAAACGGGAGCCTTGCTACGCTGATGGGCGCGATGTAAATTGCCAACAGCCACTCTGGAGAAGTGTACGGTGTGTCCTGAAACCTCTAAAAAACTCAGCTTAGAGAGCATAGGGCACTTCCACTCATGGGTGTATAAATTGGGACAAGTAAAAATCAGCAAGACACAGGCACCCCAAAGTTTAGGGCTGCTCTGTTGACAAGAACCTCCACTTCGTTACACCTTAAATATCCCAGGAAAGAAAAAAATGGATAAAGAAGTTGTGGTCCTTATGTACAATGGAATATCACTCAGCCAGGAAATCAACGTCATAAGGCTAGTAGCAGCATGATGAGTGGATTTAGGTACGACGATTCTAAGTGAAATAAGTCAACCAGAAGACGACACTTATCATAAGATATCACTTATAGAGGGAATGTAAAAACCGCTACACTTGAACTGAATTACAAAACAGAACAGAGACACACGTTTACAAAACACACTATGGCTGCTTAACGGGAAAGGTGAGGTCGGGTGAGGCAGAAAACAAGGGTTTCAAATTAGCTCAGATACCGTTCAATAAACCCAATATGTAATAGACAAGACCTACTCCTTGCTCAGTGAACTGGACGCAAAAACCCCCTATTCACCGCCCAAGAATATATCTGACTAGGAAGAATCTTCAAAGCTATGTATTGATATCTCTCTGTAAGTGAGTCAAGTGGGTGTAAAGCAGCATAAAAACAGCAGTGAAAAGCAGCTAAACCCCATTATAAAAATCAATTACTTTTAAAAACCCGTGAAACAAAGACAGTGAAAGAGAGAGAAATTCTTACAATATTCGTTCAGGGGCTGTGATGCCACCTGGATTGACCATCTCTAGACCCACAGCTGATTGAGACATAAGGGTGGACACTCTTGTGGCTGAGAGGTTTGGTCAGGTTGGTTGAGGAAACGCAGGCCCTTTAAAGTAATACTGCGTGGTACCCATCCCATGGGTCCCAAATCTCCAAGTTCAAGGGCATCTTCCTATAACAAAAACATGCATGAGAAACCCAGAAGATGGTACACCGTGTGATCGGGAAAGGTTTCGAAAACGCACCTCATTTCTCATCTCCTTGTGCTCGGGTTGGCCATTACAGCCGCTTTACTAGCAATCTCCCTCCTTCGAGAATCAGCACCTTCAACCTCCTGTTCCGTACAGGTTGCAAATTGTCCTGAGGATGAACGGGAAGAGGGGGAACCAGTGAGAGACTAGCTCTAGGTGTTGGGACAGGCACAGGTCACTCTATTTTCCCATCAGGAAGAAGAATTAACCACAGGCTCAGCCTGCCGCCCGGAAGCAGAACAGGGCCTGAAGCAATCCTGTGCTTTTGCGGCCAGCTCCCAAAAAAACGAGTTGAAAAATCGAGCTCAGGGGCACTGCAATTCACAAACCTGCAGAGTTATAAATGATAACTCTCGTCCACAAATATATTGAGGGAAGGCAACGAGGAGGATTTGAAAGCAAGGCAGAATTGCAGGAAACAGATTTCAGGAGGTAGAGTCGAATCGCCTTTAAAGCACAGGAAAAGCGGCAAAACCTCGACCATGATGCCCTTGGCCAAAAAGGGCGTATGCGTTTTTTCCTGAATATATTCAGGAAAAAACGCATACGCCCTTTTTGGCCAACCAAGCAACCTGGAAAGGCAAATCAGCGCTACAAAGAAGTCTCGCTTCCCATCGGTCAAAAGGGCCATGCTGAATAAAGTGTCAAAACCAGAAATGCAGGACAGGCCATGGAGAAACGGGAGCCTTGCTACGCTGATGGGCGGGATGTAAATTGCCAACAGCCACTCTGGAGAAGTGTACGGTGTTTCCTGAAACATCTAAAGAACTCAGCATAGAGAGCATAAGGCACTTCCACTCATGGGCGTATAAATTGGGAAAACTAAAAATCAGCAAGACACAGGCACCCCAAAGTTTAGGGCTGCTCTGTTGACAAGAACCTCCACTTCGTTACACCTTAAATATCCCAGGAAAGAGAAAAATGGATAAGGAAGTTGTGGTCCTTATGTACAATGGCATATCACTCAGCCATGAAATTAACGTCATAAGGCTAGTAGCAGCATGATGAGAGGATTTAGGTACGACGATTCTAAGTGAAATAAGTCACACAGAAAAAGACACTTATCATAAGATATCACTTAGAGAGGGAATGTAAAAACCGCTACACTTGAACTGAATTACAAAACAGAACAGCGTCACACGTTTACAAAACACACTATGGCTGCTTAACGGGAAAGGTGAGGTCGGGTGAGGGAGAAAACAAGGGTTTCAAATTAGCTCAGATACCGTTCCATAAACCCAATATGTAATAGACAAGACCTACTCCTTGCTCAGTGAACTGGACTCGACACCCCCTATTCACCGCCCAAGAATATACCTGACTAGGAAGAATCTTCAAAGCTATGTATTGATATCTCTCTGTAAATGAGTCAAGTGGGTGTAAAGCAGCATAAACAGAGCAGTGAAAAGCAGCTAAACCCCATTATAAAAATCAATTACTTTTAAAATCCCGTGAAACAAAGACAGTGAAAGAGAGAGAAATTCTTACAAAATTCGTTCAGGGGCTGTGATGCCACCTGGATTGACCATCTCTAGACCCACAGCTGATTGAGACATAAGGGTGGACACTCTTGGGGCTGAGAGTTTTGGTGAGGTTGGGTGAGCAAACGCAGACCCTTTAAAGTAACACTGCGTGGTACCCATCCCATGGGTCCCAAATCTCCAGGTTCAAGGGCATCTTCCTACATCGAAAACATGCATGAGAAACCCAGAAGATGGTACACCGTGTGATCGGGAAAGGTTTCTAAAACGCACCTCATTTCTCATCTCCTTGTGCTCGGGTTCGCCATTCCAGCCGCGTTAGTAGCAATCTCCCTCCGTGGAGAATCAGCACCTTTAACCTCCTGTTCCGTACAGGTTGCAATTTGTCCTGAGGATGAACGGGAAGAGGGGGAACCAATGAGAGACTAGCTCTAGGTGTTGGGACAGGCACAGGTCACTCTATTTTCCCATCAGGAAGAAGAATTAACCACAGGCTCAGCCTGCCGCCCGGAACCAGAATAGGGCCTGAAGCAATCCTGCGCTTTTGCGGCCAGCTCCGAAGAAAGCGAGTTGAAAAATGGAGCTCAGGGGCACTGCAATTCACAAACCTGCAGAGTTAGAAATGATAACTCTCGTCCACAAATATATTGAGGGAAGGCAACGAAGAGGATTTGAAAGCAAGGCAGAATTGCAGGAAACAGATTTCAGGAGGTAGATTCGAATCGCCTTTAAAGCACAGGAAAGGCGGCAAAACCTCGACCATGATGCCCTTGGCCAAAAAGGGCGTATGCGTTTTTTCCTGAATATATTCAGGAAAAAACGCATACGCCCTTTTTGGCCAACCAAGCAACCTGGAAAGGCAAATCAGCGCTACAAAGAAGTCTCGCTTCCCATCGGTCAAAAGGGCCATGCTGAATAAAGTGTCAAAACCAGAAATGCAGGACAGGCCATGGAGAAACGGGAGCCTTGCTACGCTGATGGGCGTGATGTAAATTGCCAACAGCCACTCTGGAGAAGTGTACGGTGTGTCCTGAAACCTCTAAAAAACTCAGCTTAGAGAGCATAGGGCACTTCCACTCATGGGTGTATAAATTGGGAAAAGTAAAAATCAGCAAGACACAGGCACCCCAAAGTTTAGGGCTGCTCTGTTGACAAGAACCTCCACTTCGTTACACCTTAAATATCCCAGGAAAGAAAAAAATGGATAAAGAAGTTGTGGTCCTTATGTACAATGGAATATCACTCAGCCAGGAAATCAACGTCATAAGGCTAGTAGCAGCATGATGAGTGGATTTAGGTACGACGATTCTAAGTGAAATAAGTCAACCAGAAAACGACACTTATCATAAGATATCACTTATAGAGGGAATGTAAAAACCGCTACACTTGAACTGAATTACAAAACAGAACAGAGACACACGTTTACAAAACACACTATGGCTGCTTAACGGGAAAGGTGAGGTCGGGTGAGCCAGGAAACAAGGGTTTCAAATTAGCTCAGATACCGTTCAATAAACCCAATATGTAATAGACAAGACCTACTCCTTGCTCAGTGAACTGGACGCAAAAACCCCCTATTCACCGCCCAAGAATATATCTGACTAGGAAGAATCTTCAAAGCTATGTATTGATATCTCTCTGTAAGTGAGTCAAGTGGGTGTAAAGCAGCATAAAAACAGCAGTGAAAAGCAGCTAAACCCCATTATAAAAATCAATTACTTTTAAAAACCCGTGAAACAAAGACAGTGAAAGAGAGAGAAATTCTTACAAAATTCGTTCAGGGGCTGTGATGCCACCTGGATTGACCATCTCTAGACCCACAGCTGATTGAGACATAAGGGTGGACACTCTTGTGGCTGAGAGGTTTGGTCAGGTTGGTTGAGGAAACGCAGGCCCTTTAAAGTAATACTGCGTGGTACCCATCCCATGGGTCCCAAATCTCCAAGTTCAAGGGCATCTTCCTACATCGAAAACATGCATGAGAAACCCAGAAGATGGTACACCGTGTGATCGGGAAAGGTTTCTAAAACGCACCTCATTTCTCATCTCCTTGTGCTCGGGTTCGCCATTCCAGCCGCGTTAGTAGCAATCTCCCTCCGTGGAGAATCAGCACCTTTAACCTCCTGTTCCGTACAGGTTGCAATTTGTCCTGAGGATGAACGGGAAGAGGGGGAACCAATGAGAGACTAGCTCTAGGTGTTGGGACAGGCACAGGTCACTCTATTTTCCCATCAGGAAGAAGAATTAACCACAGGCTCAGCCTGCCGCCCGGAACCAGAATAGGGCCTGAAGCAATCCTGCGCTTTTGCGGCCAGCTCCGAAGAAAGCGAGTTGAAAAATGGAGCTCAGGGGCACTGCAATTCACAAACCTGCAGAGTTAGAAATGATAACTCTCGTCCACAAATATATTGAGGGAAGGCAACGAAGAGGATTTGAAAGCAAGGCAGAATTGCAGGAAACAGATTTCAGGAGGTAGATTCGAATCGCCTTTAAAGCACAGGAAAGGCGGCAAAACCTCGACCATGATGCCCTTGGCCAAAAAGGGCGTATGCGTTTTTTCCTGAATATATTCAGGAAAAAACGCATACGCCCTTTTTGGCCAACCAAGCAACCTGGAAAGGCAAATCAGCGCTACAAAGAAGTCTCGCTTCCCATCGGTCAAAAGGGCCATGCTGAATAAAGTGTCAAAACCAGAAATGCAGGACAGGCCATGGAGAAACGGGAGCCTTGCTACGCTGATGGGCGCGATGTAAATTGCCAACAGCCACTCTGGAGAAGTGTACGGTGTGTCCTGAAACCTCTAAAAAACTCAGCTTAGAGAGCATAGGGCACTTCCACTCATGGGTGTATAAATTGGGACAAGTAAAAATCAGCAAGACACAGGCACCCCAAAGTTTAGGGCTGCTCTGTTGACAAGAACCTCCACTTCGTTACACCTTAAATATCCCAGGAAAGAAAAAAATGGATAAAGAAGTTGTGGTCCTTATGTACAATGGAATATCACTCAGCCAGGAAATCAACGTCATAAGGCTAGTAGCAGCATGATGAGTGGATTTAGGTACGACGATTCTAAGTGAAATAAGTCAACCAGAAAACGACACTTATCATAAGATATCACTTATAGAGGGAATGTAAAAACCGCTACACTTGAACTGAATTACAAAACAGAACAGAGACACACGTTTACAAAACACACTATGGCTGCTTAACGGGAAAGGTGAGGTCGGGTGAGGCAGAAAACAAGGGTTTCAAATTAGCTCAGATACCGTTCAATAAACCCAATATGTAATAGACAAGACCTACTCCTTGCTCAGTGAACTGGACGCAAAAACCCCCTATTCACCGCCCAAGAATATATCTGACTAGGAAGAATCTTCAAAGCTATGTATTGATATCTCTCTGTAAGTGAGTCAAGTGGGTGTAAAGCAGCATAAAAACAGCAGTGAAAAGCAGCTAAACCCCATTATAAAAATCAATTACTTTTAAAAACCCGTGAAACAAAGACAGTGAAAGAGAGAGAAATTCTTACAATATTCGTTCAGGGGCTGTGATGCCACCTGGATTGACCATCTCTAGACCCACAGCTGATTGAGACATAAGGGTGGACACTCTTGTGGCTGAGAGGTTTGGTCAGGTTGGTTGAGGAAACGCAGGCCCTTTAAAGTAATACTGCGTGGTACCCATCCCATGGGTCCCAAATCTCCAAGTTCAAGGGCATCTTCCTATAACAAAAACATGCATGAGAAACCCAGAAGATGGTACACCGTGTGATCGGGAAAGGTTTCAAAAACGCACCTCATTTCTCATCTCCTTGTGCTCGGGTTGGCCATTACAGCCGCTTTACTAGCAATCTCCCTCCTTCGAGAATCAGCACCTTCAACCTCCTGTTCCGTACAGGTTGCAAATTGTCCTGAGGATGAACGGGAAGAGGGGGAACCAGTGAGAGACTAGCTCTAGGTGTTGGGACAGGCACAGGTCACTCTATTTTCCCATCAGGAAGAAGAATTAACCACAGGCTCAGCCTGCCGCCCGGAAGCAGAACAGGGCCTGAAGCAATCCTGTGCTTTTGCGGCCAGCTCCCAAAAAAACGAGTTGAAAAATCGAGCTCAGGGGCACTGCAATTCACAAACCTGCAGAGTTATAAATGATAACTCTCGTCCACAAATATATTGAGGGAAGGCAACGAGGAGGATTTGAAAGCAAGGCAGAATTGCAGGAAACAGATTTCAGGAGGTAGAGTCGAATCGCCTTTAAAGCACAGGAAAAGCGGCAAAACCTCGACCATGATGCCCTTGGCCAAAAAGGGCGTATGCGTTTTTTCCTGAATATATTCAGGAAAAGACGCATACGCCCTTTTTGGCCAACCAAGCAACCTGGAAAGGCAAATCAGCGCTACAAAGAAGTCTCGCTTCCCATCGGTCAAAAGGGCCATGCTGAATAAAGTGTCAAAACCAGAAATGCAGGACAGGCCATGGAGAAACGGGAGCCTTACTACGCTGATGGGCGGGATGTAAATTGCCAACAGCCACTCTGGAGAAGTGTACGGTGTTTCCTGAAACATCTAAAGAACTCAGCATAGAGAGCATAAGGCACTTCCACTCATGGGCGTATAAATTGGGAAAACTAAAAATCAGCAAGACACAGGCACCCCAAAGTTTAGGGCTGCTCTGTTGACAAGAACCTCCACTTCGTTACACCTTAAATATCCCAGGAAAGAGAAAAATGGATAAGGAAGTTGTGGTCCTTATGTACAATGGCATATCACTCAGCCATGAAATTAACGTCATAAGGCTAGTAGCAGCATGATGAGAGGATTTAGGTACGACGATTCTAAGTGAAATAAGTCACACAGAAAAAGACACTTATCATAAGATATCACTTAGAGAGGGAATGTAAAAACCGCTACACTTGAACTGAATTACAAAACAGAACAGCGTCACACGTTTACAAAACACACTATGGCTGCTTAACGGGAAAGGTGAGGTCGGGTGAGGGAGAAAACAAGGGTTTCAAATTAGCTCAGATACCGTTCCATAAACCCAATATGTAATAGACAAGACCTACTCCTTGCTCAGTGAACTGGACTCGACACCCCCTATTCACCGCCCAAGAATATACCTGACTAGGAAGAATCTTCAAAGCTATGTATTGATATCTCTCTGTAAATGAGTCAAGTGGGTGTAAAGCAGCATAAACAGAGCAGTGAAAAGCAGCTAAACCCCATTATAAAAATCAATTACTTTTAAAATCCCGTGAAACAAAGACAGTGAAAGAGAGAGAAATTCTTACAAAATTCGTTCAGGGGCTGTGATGCCACCTGGATTGACCATCTCTAGACCCACAGCTGATTGAGACATAAGGGTGGACACTCTTGGGGCTGAGAGGTTTGGTGAGGTTGGGTGAGCAAACGCAGACCCTTTAAAGTAATACTGCGTGGTACCCATCCCATGGGTCCCAAATCTCCAGGTTCAAGGGCATCTTCCTACATCGAAAACATGCATGAGAAACCCAGAAGATGGTACACCGTGTGATCGGGAAAGGTTTCTAAAACGCACCTCATTTCTCATCTCCTTGTGCTCGGGTTCGCCATTCCAGCCGCGTTAGTAGCAATCTCCCTCCGTGGAGAATCAGCACCTTTAACCTCCTGTTCCGTACAGGTTGCAATTTGTCCTGAGGATGAACGGGAAGAGGGGGAACCAATGAGAGACTAGCTCTAGGTGTTGGGACAGGCACAGGTCACTCTATTTTCCCATCAGGAAGAAGAATTAACCACAGGCTCAGCCTGCCGCCCGGAACCAGAATAGGGCCTGAAGCAATCCTGCGCTTTTGCGGCCAGCTCCGAAGAAAGCGAGTTGAAAAATGGAGCTCAGGGGCACTGCAATTCACAAACCTGCAGAGTTAGAAATGATAACTCTCGTCCACAAATATATTGAGGGAAGGCAACGAAGAGGATTTGAAAGCAAGGCAGAATTGCAGGAAACAGATTTCAGGAGGTAGATTCGAATCGCCTTTAAAGCACAGGAAAGGCGGCAAAACCTCGACCATGATGCCCTTGGCCAAAAAGGGCGTATGCGTTTTTTCCTGAATATATTCAGGAAAAAACGCATACGCCCTTTTTGGCCAACCAAGCAACCTGGAAAGGCAAATCAGCGCTACAAAGAAGTCTCGCTTCCCATCGGTCAAAAGGGCCATGCTGAATAAAGTGTCAAAACCAGAAATGCAGGACAGGCCATGGAGAAACGGGAGCCTTGCTACGCTGATGGGCGTGATGTAAATTGCCAACAGCCACTCTGGAGAAGTGTACGGTGTGTCCTGAAACCTCTAAAAAACTCAGCTTAGAGAGCATAGGGCACTTCCACTCATGGGTGTATAAATTGGGAAAAGTAAAAATCAGCAAGACACAGGCACCCCAAAGTTTAGGGCTGCTCTGTTGACAAGAACCTCCACTTCGTTACACCTTAAATATCCCAGGAAAGAAAAAAATGGATAAAGAAGTTGTGGTCCTTATGTACAATGGAATATCACTCAGCCAGGAAATCAACGTCATAAGGCTAGTAGCAGCATGATGAGTGGATTTAGGTACGACGATTCTAAGTGAAATAAGTCAACCAGAAAACGACACTTATCATAAGATATCACTTATAGAGGGAATGTAAAAACCGCTACACTTGAACTGAATTACAAAACAGAACAGAGACACACGTTTACAAAACACACTATGGCTGCTTAACGGGAAAGGTGAGGTCAGGTGAGGCAGAAAACAAGGGTTTCAAATTAGCTCAGATACCGTTCAATAAACCCAATATGTAATAGACAAGACCTACTCCTTGCTCAGTGAACTGGACTCGACACCCCCTATTCACCGCCCAAGAATATACCTGACTAGGAAGAATCTTCAAAGCTATGTATTGATATCTCTCTGTAAATGAGTCAAGTGGGTGTAAAGCAGCATAAACAGAGCAGTGAAAAGCAGCTAAACCCCATTATAAAAATCAATTACTTTTAAAATCCCGTGAAACAAAGACAGTGAAAGAGAGAGAAATTCTTACAAAATTCGTTCAGGGGCTGTGATGCCACCTGGATTGACCATCTCTAGACCCACAGCTGATTGAGACATAAGGGTGGACACTCTTGGGGCTGAGAGGTTTGGTGAGGTTGGGTGAGCAAACGCAGACCCTTTAAAGTATTACTGCATGGTACCCATCCCATGGGTCCCAAATCTCCAGGTTCAAGGGCATCTTCCTACATTGAAAACATGCATGAGAAACCCAGAAGATGGTACACCGTGTGATCGGGAAAGGTTTCTAAAACGCACCTCATTTCTCATCTCCTTGTGCTCGGGTTCGCCATTCCAGCCGCGTTAGTAGCAATCTCCCTCCGTGGAGAATCAGCACCTTTAACTTCCTGTTCCGTACAGGTTGCAATTTGTCCTGAGGATGAACGGGAAGAGGGGGAACCAATGAGAGACTAGCTCTAGGTGTTGGGACAGGCACAGGTCACTCTATTTTCCCATCAGGAAGAAGAATTAACCACAGGCTCAGCCTGCCGCCCGGAACCAGAATAGGGCCTGAAGCAATCCTGCGCTTTTGCGGCCAGCTCCGAAGAAAGCGAGTTGAAAAATGGAGCTCAGGGGCACTGCAATTCACAAACCTGCAGAGTTAGAAATGATAACTCTCGTCCACAAATATATTGAGGGAAGGCAACGAAGAGGATTTGAAAGCAAGGCAGAATTGCAGGAAACAGATTTCAGGAGGTAGATTCGAATCGCCTTTAAAGCACAGGAAAGGCGGCAAAACCTCGACCATGATGCCCTTGGCCAAAAAGGGCGTATGCGTTTTTTCCTGAATATATTCAAGAAAAAACGCAT
Source organism: Balaenoptera borealis (assembly GCF_965194805.1). Lineage (NCBI taxonomy): Eukaryota > Metazoa > Chordata > Mammalia > Artiodactyla > Balaenopteridae > Balaenoptera > Balaenoptera borealis. Next base: position 15,437 of record NW_028122967.1, read on the forward strand.
ACGCCCTTTTTGGCCAACCAAGCAACCTGGAAAGGCAAATCAGCGCTACAAAGAAGTCTCGCTTCCCATCGGTCAAAAGGGCCATGCTGAATAAAGTGTCAAAACCAGAAATGCAGGACAGGCCATGGAGAAACGGGAGCCTTGCTACGCTGATGGGCGTGATGTAAATTGCCAACAGCCACTCTGGAGAAGTGTACGGTGTGTCCTGAAACCTCTAAAAAACTCAGCTTAGAGAGCATAGGGCACTTCCACTCATGGGTGTATAAATTGGGAAAAGTAAAAATCAGCAAGACACAGGCACCCCAAAGTTTAGGGCTGCTCTGTTGACAAGAACCTCCACTTCGTTACACCTTAAATATCCCAGGAAAGAAAAAAATGGATAAAGAAGTTGTGGTCCTTATGTACAATGGAATATCACTCAGCCAGGAAATCAACGTCATAAGGCTAGTAGCAGCATGATGAGTGGATTTAGGTACGACGATTCTAAGTGAAATAAGTCAACCAGAAAACGACACTTATCATAAGATATCACTTATAGAGGGAATGTAAAAACCGCTACACTTGAACTGAATTACAAAACAGAACAGAGACACACGTTTACAAAACACACTATGGCTGCTTAACGGGAAAGGTGAGGTCGGGTGAGGCAGAAAACAAGGGTTTCAAATTAGCTCAGATACCGTTCAATAAACCCAATATGTAATAGACAAGTCCTACTCCTTGCTCAGTGAACTGGACGCAAAAACCCCCTATTCACCGCCCAAGAATATATCTGACTAGGAAGAATCTTCAAAGCTATGTATTGATATCTCTCTGTAAGTGAGTCAAGTGGGTGTAAAGCAGCATAAAAACAGCAGTGAAAAGCAGCTAAACCCCATTATAAAAATCAATTACTTTTAAAATCCCGTGAAACAAAGACAGTGAAAGAGAGAGAAATTCTTACAAAATTCGTTCAGGGGCTGTGATGCCACCTGGATTGACCATATCTAGACCCACAGCTGATTGAGACATAAGGGTGGACACTCTTGGGGCTGAGAGGTTTGGTGAGGTTGGGTGAGCAAACGCAGACCCTTTAAAGTAATACTGCGTGGTATCCATCCCATGGGTCCCAAATCTCCAGGTTCAAGGGCATCTTCCTACATCGAAAACATGCATGAGAAACCCAGAAGATGGTACACCGTGTGATCGGGAAAGGTTTCTAAAACGCACCTCATTTCTCATCTCCTTGTGCTCGGGTTCGCCATTCCAGCCGCGTTAGTAGCAATCTCCCTCCGTGGAGAATCAGCACCTTTAACCTCCTGTTCCGTACAGGTTGCAATTTGTCCTGAGGATGAACGGGAAGAGGGGGAACCAATGAGAAACTAGCTCTAGGTGTTGGGACAGGCACAGGTCACTCTATTTTCCCATCAGGAAGAAGAATTAACGACAGGCTCAGCCTGCCGCCCGGAACCAGAATAGGGCCTGAAGCAATCCTGCGCTTTTGCGGCCAGCACCGAAGAAAGCGAGTTGAAAAATGGAGCTCAGGGGCACTGCAATTCACAAACCTGCAGAGTTAGAAATGATAACTCTCGTCCACAAATATATTGAGGGAAGGCAACGAGGAGGATTTGAAAGCAAGGCAGAATTGCAGGAAACAGATTTCAGGAGGTAGAGTCGAATCGCCTTTAAAGCACAGGAAAGGCGGCAAAACCTCGACCATGATGCCCTTGGCCAAAAAGGGCGTATGCGTTTTTTCCTGAATATATTCAGGAAAAAACGCATACGCCCTTTTTGGCCAACCAAGCAACCTGGAAAGGCAAATCAGCGCTACAAAGAAGTCTCGCTTCCCATCGGTCAAAAGGGCCATGCTGAATAAAGTGTCAAAACCAGAAATGCAGGACAGGCCATGGAGAAACGGGAGCCTTGCTACGCTGATGGGCGTGATGTAAATTGCCAACAGCCACTCTGGAGAAGTGTACGGTGTGTCCTGAAACCTCTAAAAAACTCAGCTTAGAGAGCATAGGGCACTTCCACTCATGGGTGTATAAATTGGGAAAAGTAAAAATCAGCAAGACACAGGCACCCCAAAGTTTAGGGCTGCTCTGTTGACAAGAACCTCCACTTCGTTACACCTTAAATATCCCAGGAAAGAAAAAAATGGATAAAGAAGTTGTGGTCCTTATGTACAATGGAATATCACTCAGCCAGGAAATCAACGTCATAAGGCTAGTAGCAGCATGATGAGTGGATTTAGGTACGACGATTCTAAGTGAAATAAGTCAACCAGAAAACGACACTTATCATAAGATATCACTTATAGAGGGAATGTAAAAACCGCTACACTTGAACTGAATTACAAAACAGAACAGAGACACACGTTTACAAAACACACTATGGCTGCTTAACGGGAAAGGTGAGGTCGGGTGAGGCAGAAAACAAGGGTTTCAAATTAGCTCAGATACCGTTCAATAAACCCAATATGTAATAGACAAGACCTACTCCTTGCTCAGTGAACTGGACGCAAAAACCCCCTATTCACCGCCCAAGAATATATCTGACTAGGAAGAATCTTCAAAGCTATGTATTGATATCTCTCTGTAAGTGAGTCAAGTGGGTGTAAAGCAGCATAAAAACAGCAGTGAAAAGCAGCTAAACCCCATTATAAAAATCAATTACTTTTAAAAACCCGTGAAACAATGACAGTGAAAGAGAGAGAAATTCTTACAATATTCGTTCAGGGGCTGTGATGCCACCTGGATTGACCATCTCTAGACCCACAGCTGATTGAGACATAAGGGTGGACACTCTTGTGGCTGAGAGGTTTGGTCAGGTTGGTTGAGGAAACGCAGGCCCTTTAAAGTAATACTGCGTGGTACCCATCCCATGGGTCCCAAATCTCCAAGTTCAAGGGCATCTTCCTATAACAAAAACATGCATGAGAAACCCAGAAGATGGTACACCGTGTGATCGGGAAAGGTTTCGAAAACGCACCTCATTTCTCATCTCCTTGTGCTCGGGTTGGCCATTACAGCCGCTTTACTAGCAATCTCCCTCCTTCGAGAATCAGCACCTTCAACCTCCTGTTCCGTACAGGTTGCAAATTGTCCTGAGGATGAACGGGAAGAGGGGGAACCAGTGAGAGACTAGCTCTAGGTGTTGGGACAGGCACAGGTCACTCTATTTTCCCATCAGGAAGAAGAATTAACCACAGGCTCAGCCTGCCGCCCGGAAGCAGAACAGGGCCTGAAGCAATCCTGTGCTTTTGCGGCCAGCTCCCAAAAAAACGAGTTGAAAAATCGAGCTCAGGGGCAATGCAATTCACAAACCTGCAGAGTAATAAATGATAACTCTCGTCCACAAATATATTGAGGGAAGGCAACGAGGAGGATTTGAAAGCAAGGCAGAATTGCAGGAAACAGATTTCAGGAGGTAGAGTCGAATCGCCTTTAAAGCACAGGAAAAGCGGCAAAACCTCGACCATGATGCCCTTGGCCAAAAAGGGCGTATGCGTTTTTTCCTGAATATATTCAGGAAAAAACGCATACGCCCTTTTTGGCCAACCAAGCAACCTGGAAAGGCAAATCAGCGCTACAAAGAAGTCTCGCTTCCCATCGGTCAAAAGGGCCATGCTGAATAAAGTGTCAAAACCAGAAATGCAGGACAGGCCATGGAGAAACGGGAGCCTTACTACGCTGATGGGCGGGATGTAAATTGCCAACAGCCACTCTGGAGAAGTGTACGGTGTTTCCTGAAACATCTAAAGAACTCAGCATAGAGAGCATAAGGCACTTCCACTCATGGGCGTATAAATTGGGAAAACTAAAAATCAGCAAGACACAGGCGCCCCAAAGTTTAGGGCTGCTCTGTTGACAAGAACCTCCACTTCGTTACACCTTAAATATCCCAGGAAAGAGAAAAATGGATAAGGAAGTTGTGGTCCTTATGTACAATGGCATATCACTCAGCCATGAAATTAACGTCATAAGGCTAGTAGCAGCATGATGAGAGGATTTAGGTACGACGATTCTAAGTGAAATAAGTCACACAGAAAAAGACACTTATCATAAGATATCACTTAGAGAGGGAATGTAAAAACTGCTACACTTGAACTGAATTACAAAACAGAACAGCGTCACACGTTTACAAAACACACTATGGCTGCTTAACGGGAAAGGTGAGGTCGGGTGAGGTAGAAAACAAGGGTTTCAAATTAGCTCAGATACCGTTCCATAAACCCAATATGTAATAGACAAGACCTACTCCTTGCTCAGTGAACTGGACTCGACACCCCCTATTCACCGCCCAAGAATATACCTGACTAGGAAGAATCTTCAAAGCTATGTATTGATATCTTTCTGTAAATGAGTCAAGTGGGTGTAAAGCAGCATAAACAGAGCAGTGAAAAGCAGCTAAACCCCATTATAAAAATCAATTACTTTTAAAATCCCGTGAAACAAAGACAGTGAAAGAGAGAGAAATTCTTACAAAATTCGTTCAGGGGCTGTGATGCCACCTGGATTGACCATCTCTAAACCCACAGCTGATTGAGACATAAGGGTGGACACTCTTGGGGCTGAGAGTTTTGGTGAGGTTGGGTGAGCAAACGCAGACCCTTTAAAGTAATACTGCGTGGTATCCATCCCATGGGTCCCAAATCTCCAGGTTCAAGGGCATCTTCCTACATCGAAAACATGCATGAGAAACCCAGAAGATGGTACACCGTGTGATCGGGAAAGGTTTCTACAACGCACCTCATTTCTCATCTCCTTGTGCTCGGGTTCGCCATTCCAGCCGCGTTAGTAGCAATCTCCCTCCGTGGAGAATCAGCACCTTTAACCTCCTGTTCCGGACAGGTTGCAATTTGTCCTGAGGATGAACGGGAAGAGGGGGAACCAATGAGAAACTAGCTCTAGGTGTTGGGACAGGCACAGGTCACTCTATTTTCCCATCAGGAAGAAGAATTAACCACAGGCTCAGCCTGCCGCCCGGAACCAGAATAGGGCCTGAAGCAATCCTGCGCTTTTGCGGCCAGCTCCGAAGAAAGCGAGTTGAAAAATGGAGCTCAGGGGCACTGCAATTCACAAACCTGCAGAGTTAGAAATGATAACTCTCGTCCACAAATATATTGAGGGAAGGCAACGAGGAGGATTTGAAAGCAAGGCAGAATTGCAGGAAACAGATTTCAGGAGGTAGAGTCGAATCGCCTTTAAAGCACAGGAAAGGCAGCAAAACCTCGACCATGATGCCCTTGGCCAAAAAGGGCGTATGCGTTTTTTCCTGAATATATTCAGGAAAAAACGCATACGCCCTTTTTGGCCAACCAAGCAACCTGGAAAGGCAAATCAGCGCTACAAAGAAGTCTCGCTTCCCATCGGTCAAAAGGGCCATGCTGAATAAAGTGTCAAAACCAGAAATGCAGGACAGGCCATGGAGAAACGGGAGCCTTGCTACGCTGATGGGCGTGATGTAAATTGCCAACAGCCACTCTGGAGAAGTGTACGGTGTGTCCTGAAACCTCTAAAAAACTCAGCTTAGAGAGCATAGGGCACTTCCACTCATGGGTGTATAAATTGGGAAAAGTAAAAATCAGCAAGACACAGGCACCCCAAAGTTTAGGGCTGCTGTGTTGACAAGAACCACCACTTCGTTACACCTTAAATATCCCAGGAAAGAAAAAAATGGATAAAGAAGTTGTGGTCCTTATGTACAATGGAATATCACTCAGCCAGGAAATCAACGTCATAAGGCTAGTAGCAGCATGATGAGTGGATTTAGGTACGACGATTCTAAGTGAAATAAGTCAACCAGAAAACGACACTTATCATAAGATATCACTTATAGAGGGAATGTAAAAACCGCTACACTTGAACTGAATTACAAAACAGAACAGAGACACACGTTTACAAAACACACTATGGCTGCTTAACGGGAAAGGTGAGGTCGGGTGAGGCAGAAAACAAGGGTTTCAAATTAGCTCAGATACCGTTCAATAAACCCAATATGTAATAGACAAGACCTACTCCTTGCTCAGTGAACTGGACGCAAAAACCCCCTATTCACCGCCCAAGAATATATCTGACTAGGAAGAATCTTCAAAGCTATGTATTGATATCTCTCTGTAAGTGAGTCAAGTGGGTGTAAAGCAGCATAAAAACAGCAGAGAAAAGCAGCTAAACCCCATTATAAAAATCAATTACTTTTAAAAACCCGTGAAACAAAGACAGTGAAAGAGAGAGAAATTCTTACAATATTCGTTCAGGGGCTGTGATGCCACCTGGATTGACCATCTCTAGACCCACAGCTGATTGAGACATAAGGGTGGACACTCTTGTGGCTGAGAGGTTTGGTCAGGTTGGTTGAGGAAACGCAGGCCCTTTAAAGTAATACTGCGTGGTACCCATCCCATGGGTCCCAAATCTCCAAGTTCAAGGGCATCTTCCTATAACAAAAACATGCATGAGAAACCCAGAAGATGGTACACCGTGTGATCGGGAAAGGTTTCGAAAACGCACCTCATTTCTCATCTCCTTGTGCTCGGGTTGGCCATTACAGCCGCTTTACTAGCAATCTCCCTCCTTCGAGAATCAGCACCTTCAACCTCCTGTTCCGTACAGGTTGCAAATTGTCCTGAGGATGAACGGGAAGAGGGGGAACCAGTGAGAGACTAGCTCTAGGTGTTGGGACAGGCACAGGTCACTCTATTTTCCCATCAGGAAGAAGAATTAACCACAGGCTCAGCCTGCCGCCCAGAAGCAGAACAGGGCCTGAAGCAATCCTGTGCTTTTGCGGCCAGCTCCCAAAAAAACGAGTTGAAAAATCAAGCTCAGGGGCACTGCAATTCACAAACCTGCAGAGTTATAAATGATAACTCTCGTCCACAAATATATTGAGGGAAGGCAACGAGGAGGATTTGAAAGCAAGGCAGAATTGCAGGAAACAGATTTCAGGAGGTAGAGTCGAATCGCCTTTAAAGCACAGGAAAAGTGGCAAAACCTCGACCATGATGCCCTTGGCCAAAAAGGGCGTATGCGTTTTTTCCTGAATATATTCAGGAAAAAACGCATACGCCCTTTTTGGCCAACCAAGCAACCTGGAAAGGCAAATCAGCGCTACAAAGAAGTCTCGCTTCCCATCGGTCAAAAGGGCCATGCTGAATAAAGTGTCAAAACCAGAAATGCAGGACAGGCCATGGAGAAACGGGAGCCTTACTACGCTGATGGGCGGGATGTAAATTGCCAACAGCCACTCTGGAGAAGTGTACGGTGTTTCCTGAAACATCTAAAGAACTCAGCATAGAGAGCATAAGGCACTTCCACTCATGGGCGTATAAATTGGGAAAACTAAAAATCAGCAAGACACAGGCACCCCAAAGTTTAGGGCTGCTCTGTTGACAAGAACCTCCACTTCGTTACACCTTAAATATCCCAGGAAAGAGAAAAATGGATAAGGAAGTTGTGGTCCTTATGTACAATGGCATATCACTCAGCCATGAAATTAACGTCATAAGGCTAGTAGCAGCATGATGAGAGGATTTAGGTACGACGATTCTAAGTGAAATAAGTCACACAGAAAAAGACACTTATCATAAGATATCACTTAGAGAGGGAATGTAAAAACCGCTACACTTGAACTGAATTACAAAACAGAACAGCGTCACACGTTTACAAAACACACTATGGCTGCTTAACGGGAAAGGTGAGGTCGGGTGAGGTAGAAAACAAGGGTTTCAAATTAGCTCAGATACCGTTCCATAAACCCAATATGTAATAGACAAGACCTACTCCTTGCTCAGTGAACTGGACTCGACACCCCCTATTCACCGCCCAAGAATATACCTGACTAGGAAGAATCTTCAAAGCTATGTATTGATATCTCTCTGTAAATGAGTCAAGTGGGTGTAAAGCAGCATAAACAGAGCAGTGAAAAGCAGCTAAACCCCATTATAAAAATCAATTACTTTTAAAATCCCGTGAAACAAAGACAGTGAAAGAGAGAGAAATTCTTACAAAATTCGTTCAGGGGCTGTGATGCCACCTGGATTGACCATATCTAGACCCACAGCTGATTGAGACATAAGGGTGGACACTCTTGGGGCTGAGAGGTTTGGTGAGGTTGGGTGAGCAAACGCAGACCCTTTAAAGTAATACTGCGTGGTATCCATCCCATGGGTCCCAAATCTCCAGGTTCAAGGGCATCTTCCTACATCGAAAACATGCATGAGAAACCCAGAAGATGGTACACCGTGTGATCGGGAAAGGTTTCTACAACGCACCTCATTTCTCATCTCCTTGTGCTCGGGTTCGCCATTCCAGCCGCGTTAGTAGCAATCTCCCTCCGTGGAGAATCAGCACCTTTAACCTCCTGTTCCGTACAGGTTGCAATTTGTCCTGAGGATGAACGGGAAGAGGGGGAACCAATGAGAAACTAGCTCTAGGTGTTGGGACAGGCACAGGTCACTCTATTTTCCCATCAGGAAGAAGAATTAACGACAGGCTCAGCCTGCCGCCCGGAACCAGAATAGGGCCTGAAGCAATCCTGCGCTTTTGCGGCCAGCACCGAAGAAAGCGAGTTGAAAAATGGAGCTCAGGGGCACTGCAATTCACAAACCTGCAGAGTTAGAAATGATAACTCTCGTCCACAAATATATTGAGGGAAGGCAACGAGGAGGATTTGAAAGCAAGGCAGAATTGCAGGAAACAGATTTCAGGAGGTAGATTCGAATCGCCTTTAAAGCACAGGAAAGGCGGCAAAACCTCGACCATGATGCCCTTGGCCAAAAAGGGCGTATGCGTTTTTTCCTGAATATATTCAGGAAAAAACGCATACGCCCTTTTTGGCCAACCAAGCAACCTGGAAAGGCAAATCAGCGCTACAAAGAAGTCTCGCTTCCCATCGGTCAAAAGGGCCATGCTGAATAAAGTGTCAAAACCAGAAATGCAGGACAGGCCATGGAGAAACGGGAGCCTTGCTACGCTGATGGGCGTGATGTAAATTGCCAACAGCCACTCTGGAGAAGTGTACGGTGTGTCCTGAAACCTCTAAAAAACTCAGCTTAGAGAGCATAGGGCACTTCCACTCATGGGTGTATAAATTGGGAAAAGTAAAAATCAGCAAGACACAGGCACCCCAAAGTTTAGGGCTGCTCTGTTGACAAGAACCTCCACTTCGTTACACCTTAAATATCCCAGGAAAGAAAAAAATGGATAAAGAAGTTGTGGTCCTTATGTACAATGGAATATCACTCAGCCAGGAAATCAACGTCATAAGGCTAGTAGCAGCATGATGAGTGGATTTAGGTACGACGATTCTAAGTGAAATAAGTCAACCAGAAAACGACACTTATCATAAGATATCACTTATAGAGGGAATGTAAAAACCGCTACACTTGAACTGAATTACAAAACAGAACAGAGACACACGTTTACAAAACACACTATGGCTGCTTAACGGGAAAGGTGAGGTCGGGTGAGGCAGAAAACAAGGGTTTCAAATTAGCTCAGATACCGTTCAATAAACCCAATATGTAATAGACAAGACCTACTCCTTGCTCAGTGAACTGGACGCAAAAACCCCCTATTCACCGCCCAAGAATATATCTGACTAGGAAGAATCTTCAAAGCTATGTATTGATATCTCTCTGTAAGTGAGTCAAGTGGGTGTAAAGCAGCATAAAAACAGCAGAGAAAAGCAGCTAAACCCCATTATAAAAATCAATTACTTTTAAAAACCCGTGAAACAAAGACAGTGAAAGAGAGAGAAATTCTTACAATATTCGTTCAGGGGCTGTGATGCCACCTGGATTGACCATCTCTAGACCCACAGCTGATTGAGACATAAGGGTGGACACTCTTGTGGCTGAGAGGTTTGGTCAGGTTGGTTGAGGAAACGCAGGCCCTTTAAAGTAATACTGCGTGGTACCCATCCCATGGGTCCCAAATCTCCAAGTTCAAGGGCATCTTCCTATAACAAAAACATGCATGAGAAACCCAGAAGATGGTACACCGTGTGATCGGGAAAGGTTTCGAAAACGCACCTCATTTCTCATCTCCTTGTGCTCGGGTTGGCTATTACAGCCGCTTTACTAGCAATCTCCCTCCTTCGAGAATCAGCACCTTCAACCTCCTGTTCCGTACAGGTTGCAAATCGTCCTGAGGATGAACGGGAAGAGGGGGAACCAGTGAGAGACTAGCTCTAGGTGTTGGGACAGGCACAGGTCACTCTATTTTCCCATCAGGAAGAAGAATTAACCACAGGCTCAGCCTGCTGCCCAGAAGCAGAACAGGGCCTGAAGCAATCCTGTGCTTTTGCGGCCAGCTCCCAAAAAAACGAGTTGAAAAATCAAGCTCAGGGGCACTGCAATTCACAAACCTGCAGAGTTATAAATGATAACTCTCGTCCACAAATATATTGAGGGAAGGCAACGAGGAGGATTTGAAAGCAAGGCAGAATTGCAGGAAACAGATTTCAGGAGGTAGAGTCGAATCGCCTTTAAAGCACAGGAAAAGTGGCAAAACCTCGACCATGATGCCCTTGGCCAAAAAGGGCGTATGCGTTTTTTCCTGAATATATTCAGGAAAAAACGCATACGCCCTTTTTGGCCAACCAAGCAACCTGGAAAGGCAAATCAGCGCTACAAAGAAGTCTCGCTTCCCATCGGTCAAAAGGGCCATGCTGAATAAAGTGTCAAAACCAGAAATGCAGGACAGGCCATGGAGAAACGGGAGCCTTACTACGCTGATGGGCGGGATGTAAATTGCCAACAGCCACTCTGGAGAAGTGTACGGTGTTTCCTGAAACATCTAAAGAACTCAGCATAGAGAGCATAAGGCACTTCCACTCATGGGCGTATAAATTGGGAAAACTAAAAATCAGCAAGACACAGGCACCCCAAAGTTTAGGGCTGCTCTGTTGACAAGAACCTCCACTTCGTTACACCTTAAATATCCCAGGAAAGAGAAAAATGGATAAGGAAGTTGTGGTCCTTATGTACAATGGCATATCACTCAGCCATGAAATTAACGTCATAAGGCTAGTAGCAGCATGATGAGAGGATTTAGGTACGACGATTCTAAGTGAAATAAGTCACACAGAAAAAGACACTTATCATAAGATATCACTTAGAGAGGGAATGTAAAAACCGCTACACTTGAACTGAATTACAAAACAGAACAGCGTCACACGTTTACAAAACACACTATGGCTGCTTAACGGGAAAGGTGAGGTCGGGTGAGGTAGAAAACAAGGGTTTCAAATTAGCTCAGATACCGTTCCATAAACCCAATATGTAATAGACAAGACCTACTCCTTGCTCAGTGAACTGGACTCGACACCCCCTATTCACCGCCCAAGAATATACCTGACTAGGAAGAATCTTCAAAGCTATGTATTGATATCTCTCTGTAAATGAGTCAAGTGGGTGTAAAGCAGCATAAACAGAGCAGTGAAAAGCAGCTAAACCCCATTATAAAAATCAATTACTTTTAAAATCCCGTGAAACAAAGACAGTGAAAGAGAGAGAAATTCTTACAAAATTCGTTCAGGGGCTGTGATGCCACCTGGATTGACCATATCTAGACCCACAGCTGATTGAGACATAAGGGTGGACACTCTTGGGGCTGAGAGGTTTGGTGAGGTTGGGTGAGCAAACGCAGACCCTTTAAAGTAATACTGCGTGGTATCCATCCCATGGGTCCCAAATCTCCAGGTTCAAGGGCATCTTCCTACATCGAAAACATGCATGAGAAACCCAGAAGATGGTACACCGTGTGATCGGGAAAGGTTTCTAAAACGCACCTCATTTCTCATCTCCTTGTGCTCGGGTTCGCCATTCCAGCCGCGTTAGTAGCAATCTCCCTCCGTGGAGAATCAGCACCTTTAACCTCCTGTTCCGTACAGGTTGCAATTTGTCCTGAGGATGAACGGGAAGAGGGGGAACCAATGAGAAACTAGCTCTAGGTGTTGGGACAGGCACAGGTCACTCTATTTTCCCATCAGGAAGAAGAATTAACCACAGGCTCAGCCTGCCGCCCGGAACCAGAATAGGGCCTGAAGCAATCCTGCGCTTTTGCGGCCAGCACCGAAGAAAGCGAGTTGAAAAATGGAGCTCAGGGGCACTGCAATTCACAAACCTGCAGAGTTAGAAATGATAACTCTCGTCCACAAATATATTGAGGGAAGGCAACGAGGAGGATTTGAAAGCAAGGCAGAATTGCAGGAAACAGATTTCAGGAGGTAGATTCGAATCGCCTTTAAAGCACAGGAAAGGCGGCAAAACCTCGACCATGATGCCCTTGGCCAAAAAGGGCGTATGCGTTTTTTCCTGAATATATTCAGGAAAAAACGCATACGCCCTTTTTGGCCAACCAAGCAACCTGGAAAGGCAAATCAGCGCTACAAAGAAGTCTCGCTTCCCATCGGTCAAAAGGGCCATGCTGAATAAAGTGTCAAAACCAGAAATGCAGGACAGGCCATGGAGAAACGGGAGCCTTGCTACGCTGATGGGCGTGATGTAAATTGCCAACAGCCACTCTGGAGAAGTGTACGGTGTGTCCTGAAACCTCTAAAAAACTCAGCTTAGAGAGCATAGGGCACTTCCACTCATGGGTGTATAAATTGGGAAAAGTAAAAATCAGCAAGACACAGGCACCCCAAAGTTTAGGGCTGCTCTGTTGACAAGAACCTCCACTTCGTTACACCTTAAATATCCCAGGAAAGAAAAAAATGGATAAAGAAGTTGTGGTCCTTATGTACAATGGAATATCACTCAGCCAGGAAATCAACGTCATAAGGCTAGTAGCAGCATGATGAGTGGATTTAGGTACGACGATTCTAAGTGAAATAAGTCAACCAGAAAACGACACTTATCATAAGATATCACTTATAGAGGGAATGTAAAAACCGCTACACTTGAACTGAATTACAAAACAGAACAGAGACACACGTTTACAAAACACACTATGGCTGCTTAACGGGAAAGGTGAGGTCGGGTGAGGCAGAAAACAAGGGTTTCAAATTAGCTCAGATACCGTTCAATAAACCCAATATGTAATAGACAAGACCTACTCCTTGCTCAGTGAACTGGACGCAAAAACCCCCTATTCACCGCCCAAGAATATATCTGACTAGGAAGAATCTTCAAAGCTATGTATTGATAGCTCTCTGTAAGTGAGTCAAGTGGGTGTAAAGCAGCATAAAAACAGCAGTGAAAAGCAGCTAAACCCCAGTATAAAAATCAATTACTTTTAAAAACCCGTGAAACAAAGACAGTGAAAGAGAGAGAAATTCTTACAATATTCGTTCAGGGGCTGTGATGCCACCTGGATTGACCATCTCTAGACCCACAGCTGATTGAGACATAAGGGTGGACACTCTTGTGGCTGAGAGGTTTGGTCAGGTTGGTTGAGGAAACGCAGGCCCTTTAAAGTAATACTGCGTGGTACCCATCCCATGGGTCCCAAATCTCCAAGTTCAAGGGCATCTTCCTATAACAAAAACATGCATGAGAAACCCAGAAGATGGTACACCGTGTGATCGGGAAAGGTTTCGAAAACGCACCTCATTTCTCATCTCCTTGTGCTCGGGTTGGCCATTACAGCCGCTTTACTAGCAATCTCCCTCCTTCGAGAATCAGCACCTTCAACCTCCTGTTCCGTACAGGTTGCAAATTGTCCTGAGGATGAACGGGAAGAGGGGGAACCAGTGAGAGACTAGCTCTAGGTGTTGGGACAGGCACAGGTCACTCTATTTTCCCATCAGGAAGAAGAATTAACCACAGGCTCAGCCTGCCGCCCGGAAGCAGAACAGGGCCTGAAGCAATCCTGTGCTTTTGCGGCCAGCTCCCAAAAAAACGAGTTGAAAAATCGAGCTCAGGGGCACTGCAATTCACAAACCTGCAGAGTTAGAAATGATAACTCTCGTCCACAAATATATTGAGGGAAGGCAACGAGGAGGATTTGAAAGCAAGGCAGAATTGCAGGAAACAGATTTCAGGAGGTAGAGTCGAATCGCCTTTAAAGCACAGGAAAAGCGGCAAAACCTCGACCATGATGCCCTTGGCCAAAAAGGGCGTATGTGTTTTTTCCTGAATATATTCAGGAAAAAACGCATACGCCCTTTTTGGCCAACCAAGCAACCTGGAAAGGCAAATCAGCGCTACAAAGAAGTCTCGCTTCCCATCGGTCAAAAGGGCCATGCTGAATAAAGTGTCAAAACCAGAAATGCAGGACAGGCCATGGAGAAACGGGAGCCTTACTACGCTGATGGGCGGGATGTAAATTGCCAACAGCCACTCTGGAGAAGTGTACGGTGTTTCCTGAAACATCTAAAGAACTCAGCATAGAGAGCATAAGGCACTTCCACTCATGGGCGTATAAATTGGGAAAACTAAAAATCAGCAAGACACAGGCACCCCAAAGTTTAGGGCTGCTCTGTTGACAAGAACCTCCACTTCGTTACACCTTAAATATCCCAGGAAAGAGAAACATGGATAAGGAAGTTGTGGTCCTTATGTACAATGGCATATCACTCAGCCATGAAATTAACGTCATAAGGCTAGTAGCAGCATGATGAGAGGATTTAGGTACGACGATTCTAAGTGAAATAAGTCACACAGAAAAAGACACTTATCATAAGATATCACTTAGAGAGGGAATGTAAAAACCGCTACACTTGAACTGAATTACAAAACAGAACAGCGTCACACGTTTACAAAACACACTATGGCTGCTTAACGGGAAAGGTGAGGTCGGGTGAGGTAGAAAACAAGGGTTTCAAATTAGCTCAGATACCGTTCCATAAACCCAATATGTAATAGACAAGACCTACTCCTTGCTCAGTGAACTGGACTCGACACCCCCTATTCACCGCCCAAGAATATACCTGACTAGGAAGAATCTTCAAAGCTATGTATTGATATCTCTCTGTAAATGAGTCAAGTGGGTGTAAAGCAGCATAAACAGAGCAGTGAAAAGCAGCTAAACCCCATTATAAAAATCAATTACTTTTAAAATCCCGTGAAACAAAGACAGTGAAAGAGAGAGAAATTCTTACAAAATTCGTTCAGGGGCTGTGATGCCACCTGGATTGACCATCTCTAAACCCACAGCTGATTGAGACATAAGGGTGGACACTCTTGGGGCTGAGAGTTTTGGTGAGGTTGGGTGAGCAAACGCAGACCCTTTAAAGTAATACTGCGTGGTATCCATCCCATGGGTCCCAAATCTCCAGGTTCAAGGGCATCTTCCTACATCGAAAACATGCATGAGAAACCCAGAAGATGGTACACCGTGTGATCGGGAAAGGTTTCTACAACGCACCTCATTTCTCATCTCCTTGTGCTCGGGTTCGCCATTCCAGCCGCGTTAGTAGCAATCTCCCTCCGTGGAGAATCAGCACCTTTAACCTCCTGTTCCGTACAGGTTGCAATTTGTCCTGAGGATGAACGGGAAGAGGGGGAACCAATGAGAAACTAGCTCTAGGTGTTGGGACAGGCACAGGTCACTCTATTTTCCCATCAGGAAGAAGAATTAACCACAGGCTCAGCCTGCCGCCCGGAACCAGAATAGGGCCTGAAGCAATCCTGCGCTTTTGCGGCCAGCTCCGAAGAAAGCGAGTTGAAAAATGGAGCTCAGGGGCACTGCAATTCACAAACCTGCAGAGTTAGAAATGATAACTCTCGTCCACAAATATATTGAGGGAAGGCAACGAGGAGGATTTGAAAGCAAGGCAGAATTGCAGGAAACAGATTTCAGGAGGTAGAGTCGAATCGCCTTTAAAGCACAGGAAAGGCAGCAAAACCTCGACCATGATGCCCTTGGCCAAAAAGGGCGTATGCGTTTTTTCCTGAATATATTCAGGAAAAAACGCATACGCCCTTTTTGGCCAACCAAGCAACCTGGAAAGGCAAATCAGCGCTACAAAGAAGTCTCGCTTCCCATCGGTCAAAAGGGCCATGCTGAATAAAGTGTCAAAACCAGAAATGCAGGACAGGCCATGGAGAAACGGGAGCCTTGCTACGCTGATGGGCGTGATGTAAATTGCCAACAGCCACTCTGGAGAAGTGTACGGTGTGTCCTGAAACCTCTAAAAAACTCAGCTTAGAGAGCATAGGGCACTTCCACTCATGGGTGTATAAATTGGGAAAAGTAAAAATCAGCAAGACACAGGCACCCCAAAGTTTAGGGCTGCTGTGTTGACAAGAACCACCACTTCGTTACACCTTAAATATCCCAGGAAAGAAAAAAATGGATAAAGAAGTTGTGGTCCTTATGTACAATGGAATATCACTCAGCCAGGAAATCAACGTCATAAGGCTAGTAGCAGCATGATGAGTGGATTTAGGTACGACGATTCTAAGTGAAATAAGTCAACCAGAAAACGACACTTATCATAAGATATCACTTATAGAGGGAATGTAAAAACCGCTACACTTGAACTGAATTACAAAACAGAACAGAGACACACGTTTACAAAACACACTATGGCTGCTTAACGGGAAAGGTGAGGTCGGGTGAGGCAGAAAACAAGGGTTTCAAATTAGCTCAGATACCGTTCAATAAACCCAATATGTAATAGACAAGACCTACTCCTTGCTCAGTGAACTGGACGCAAAAACCCCCTATTCACCGCCCAAGAATATATCTGACTAGGAAGAATCTTCAAAGCTATGTATTGATATCTCTCTGTAAGTGAGTCAAGTGGGTGTAAAGCAGCATAAAAACAGCAGAGAAAAGCAGCTAAACCCCATTATAAAAATCAATTACTTTTAAAAACCCGTGAAACAAAGACAGTGAAAGAGAGAGAAATTCTTACAATATTCGTTCAGGGGCTGTGATGCCACCTGGATTGACCATCTCTAGACCCACAGCTGATTGAGACATAAGGGTGGACACTCTTGTGGCTGAGAGGTTTGGTCAGGTTGGTTGAGGAAACGCAGGCCCTTTAAAGTAATACTGCGTGGTACCCATCCCATGGGTCCCAAATCTCCAAGTTCAAGGGCATCTTCCTATAACAAAAACATGCATGAGAAACCCAGAAGATGGTACACCGTGTGATCGGGAAAGGTTTCGAAAACGCACCTCATTTCTCATCTCCTTGTGCTCGGGTTGGCCATTACAGCCGCTTTACTAGCAATCTCCCTCCTTCGAGAATCAGCACCTTCAACCTCCTGTTCCGTACAGGTTGCAAATTGTCCTGAGGATGAACGGGAAGAGGGGGAACCAGTGAGAGACTAGCTCTAGGTGTTGGGACAGGCACAGGTCACTCTATTTTCCCATCAGGAAGAAGAATTAACCACAGGCTCAGCCTGCCGCCCAGAAGCAGAACAGGGCCTGAAGCAATCCTGTGCTTTTGCGGCCAGCTCCCAAAAAAACGAGTTGAAAAATCAAGCTCAGGGGCACTGCAATTCACAAACCTGCAGAGTTATAAATGATAACTCTCGTCCACAAATATATTGAGGGAAGGCAACGAGGAGGATTTGAAAGCAAGGCAGAATTGCAGGAAACAGATTTCAGGAGGTAGAGTCGAATCGCCTTTAAAGCACAGGAAAAGTGGCAAAACCTCGACCATGATGCCCTTGGCCAAAAAGGGCGTATGCGTTTTTTCCTGAATATATTCAGGAAAAAACGCATACGCCCTTTTTGGCCAACCAAGCAACCTGGAAAGGCAAATCAGCGCTACAAAGAAGTCTCGCTTCCCATCGGTCAAAAGGGCCATGCTGAATAAAGTGTCAAAACCAGAAATGCAGGACAGGCCATGGAGAAACGGGAGCCTTACTACGCTGATGGGCGGGATGTAAATTGCCAACAGCCACTCTGGAGAAGTGTACGGTGTTTCCTGAAACATCTAAAGAACTCAGCATAGAGAGCATAAGGCACTTCCACTCATGGGCGTATAAATTGGGAAAACTAAAAATCAGCAAGACACAGGCACCCCAAAGTTTAGGGCTGCTCTGTTGACAAGAACCTCCACTTCGTTACACCTTAAATATCCCAGGAAAGAGAAAAATGGATAAGGAAGTTGTGGTCCTTATGTACAATGGCATATCACTCAGCCATGAAATTAACGTCATAAGGCTAGTAGCAGCATGATGAGAGGATTTAGGTACGACGATTCTAAGTGAAATAAGTCACACAGAAAAAGACACTTATCATAAGATATCACTTAGAGAGGGAATGTAAAAACCGCTACACTTGAACTGAATTACAAAACAGAACAGCGTCACACGTTTACAAAACACACTATGGCTGCTTAACGGGAAAGGTGAGGTCGGGTGAGGTAGAAAACAAGGGTTTCAAATTAGCTCAGATACCGTTCCATAAACCCAATATGTAATAGACAAGACCTACTCCTTGCTCAGTGAACTGGACTCGACACCCCCTATTCACCGCCCAAGAATATACCTGACTAGGAAGAATCTTCAAAGCTATGTATTGATATCTCTCTGTAAATGAGTCAAGTGGGTGTAAAGCAGCATAAACAGAGCAGTGAAAAGCAGCTAAACCCCATTATAAAAATCAATTACTTTTAAAATCCCGTGAAACAAAGACAGTGAAAGAGAGAGAAATTCTTACAAAATTCGTTCAGGGGCTGTGATGCCACCTGGATTGACCATATCTAGACCCACAGCTGATTGAGACATAAGGGTGGACACTCTTGGGGCTGAGAGGTTTGGTGAGGTTGGGTGAGCAAACGCAGACCCTTTAAAGTAATACTGCGTGGTATCCATCCCATGGGTCCCAAATCTCCAGGTTCAAGGGCATCTTCCTACATCGAAAACATGCATGAGAAACCCAGAAGATGGTACACCGTGTGATCGGGAAAGGTTTCTACAACGCACCTCATTTCTCATCTCCTTGTGCTCGGGTTCGCC
This sequence comes from Balaenoptera borealis, assembly GCF_965194805.1. Lineage (NCBI taxonomy): Eukaryota > Metazoa > Chordata > Mammalia > Artiodactyla > Balaenopteridae > Balaenoptera > Balaenoptera borealis. Next base: position 34,284 of record NW_028122967.1, read on the forward strand.
ATTCCAGCCGCGTTAGTAGCAATCTCCCTCCGTGGAGAATCAGCACCTTTAACCTCCTGTTCCGTACAGGTTGCAATTTGTCCTGAGGATGAACGGGAAGAGGGGGAACCAATGAGAAACTAGCTCTAGGTGTTGGGACAGGCACAGGTCACTCTATTTTCCCATCAGGAAGAAGAATTAACGACAGGCTCAGCCTGCCGCCCGGAACCAGAATAGGGCCTGAAGCAATCCTGCGCTTTTGCGGCCAGCACCGAAGAAAGCGAGTTGAAAAATGGAGCTCAGGGGCACTGCAATTCACAAACCTGCAGAGTTAGAAATGATAACTCTCGTCCACAAATATATTGAGGGAAGGCAACGAGGAGGATTTGAAAGCAAGGCAGAATTGCAGGAAACAGATTTCAGGAGGTAGATTCGAATCGCCTTTAAAGCACAGGAAAGGCGGCAAAACCTCGACCATGATGCCCTTGGCCAAAAAGGGCGTATGCGTTTTTTCCTGAATATATTCAGGAAAAAACGCATACGCCCTTTTTGGCCAACCAAGCAACCTGGAAAGGCAAATCAGCGCTACAAAGAAGTCTCGCTTCCCATCGGTCAAAAGGGCCATGCTGAATAAAGTGTCAAAACCAGAAATGCAGGACAGGCCATGGAGAAACGGGAGCCTTGCTACGCTGATGGGCGTGATGTAAATTGCCAACAGCCACTCTGGAGAAGTGTACGGTGTGTCCTGAAACCTCTAAAAAACTCAGCTTAGAGAGCATAGGGCACTTCCACTCATGGGTGTATAAATTGGGAAAAGTAAAAATCAGCAAGACACAGGCACCCCAAAGTTTAGGGCTGCTCTGTTGACAAGAACCTCCACTTCGTTACACCTTAAATATCCCAGGAAAGAAAAAAATGGATAAAGAAGTTGTGGTCCTTATGTACAATGGAATATCACTCAGCCAGGAAATCAACGTCATAAGGCTAGTAGCAGCATGATGAGTGGATTTAGGTACGACGATTCTAAGTGAAATAAGTCAACCAGAAAACGACACTTATCATAAGATATCACTTATAGAGGGAATGTAAAAACCGCTACACTTGAACTGAATTACAAAACAGAACAGAGACACACGTTTACAAAACACACTATGGCTGCTTAACGGGAAAGGTGAGGTCGGGTGAGGCAGAAAACAAGGGTTTCAAATTAGCTCAGATACCGTTCAATAAACCCAATATGTAATAGACAAGACCTACTCCTTGCTCAGTGAACTGGACGCAAAAACCCCCTATTCACCGCCCAAGAATATATCTGACTAGGAAGAATCTTCAAAGCTATGTATTGATAGCTCTCTGTAAGTGAGTCAAGTGGGTGTAAAGCAGCATAAAAACAGCAGTGAAAAGCAGCTAAACCCCATTATAAAAATCAATTACTTTTAAAAACCCGTGAAACAATGACAGTGAAAGAGAGAGAAATTCTTACAATATTCGTTCAGGGGCTGTGATGCCACCTGGATTGACCATCTCTAGACCCACAGCTGATTGAGACATAAGGGTGGACACTCTTGTGGCTGAGAGGTTTGGTCAAGTTGGTTGAGGAAACGCAGGCCCTTTAAAGTAATACTGCGTGGTACCCATCCCATGGGTCCCAAATCTCCAAGTTCAAGGGCATCTTCCTATAACAAAAACATGCATGAGAAACCCAGAAGATGGTACACCGTGTGATCGGGAAAGGTTTCGAAAACGCACCTCATTTCTCATCTCCTTGTGCTCGGGTTGGCCATTACAGCCGCTTTACTAGCAATCTCCCTCCTTCGAGAATCAGCACCTTCAACCTCCTGTTCCGTACAGGTTGCAAATTGTCCTGAGGATGAACGGGAAGAGGGGGAACCAGTGAGAGACTAGCTCTAGGTGTTGGGACAGGCACAGGTCACTCTATTTTCCCATCAGGAAGAAGAATTAACCACAGGCTCAGCCTGCCGCCCGGAAGCAGAACAGGGCCTGAAGCAATCCTGTGCATTTGCGGCCAGCAACCAAAAAAACGAGTTGAAAAATCGAGCTCAGGGGCACTGCAATTCACAAACCTGCAGAGTTAGAAATGATAACTCTCGTCCACAAATATATTGAGGGAAGGCAACGAGGAGGATTTGAAAGCAAGGCAGAATTGCAGGAAACAGATTTCAGGAGGTAGAGTCGAATCGCCTTTAAAGCACAGGAAAAGCGGCAAAACCTCGACCATGATGCCCTTGGCCAAAAAGGGCGTATGCGTTTTTTCCTGAATATATTCAGGAAAAAACGCATACGCCCTTTTTGGCCAACCAAGCAACCTGGAAAGGCAAATCAGCGCTACAAAGAAGTCTCGCTTCCCATCGGTCAAAAGGGCCATGCTGAATAAAGTGTCAAAACCAGAAATGCAGGACAGGCCATGGAGAAACGGGAGCCTTACTACGCTGATGGGCGTGATGTAAATTGCCAACAGCCACTCTGGAGAAGTGTACGGTGTTTCCTGAAACATCTAAAGAACTCAGCATAGAGAGCATAAGGCACTTCCACTCATGGGCGTATAAATTGGGAAAACTAAAAATCAGCAAGACACAGGCACCCCAAAGTTTAGGGCTGCTCTGTTGACAAGAACCTCCACTTCGTTACACCTTAAATATCCCAGGAAAGAGAAACATGGATAAGGAAGTTGTGGTCCTTATGTACAATGGCATATCACTCAGCCATGAAATTAACGTCATAAGGCTAGTAGCAGCATGATGAGAGGATTTAGGTACGACGATTCTAAGTGAAATAAGTCACACAGAAAAAGACACTTATCATAAGATATCACTTAGAGAGGGAATGTAAAAACCGCTACACTTGAACTGAATTACAAAACAGAACAGCGTCACACGTTTACAAAACACACTATGGCTGCTTAACGGGAAAGGTGAGGTCGGGTGAGGTAGAAAACAAGGGTTTCAAATTAGCTCAGATACCGTTCCATAAACCCAATATGTAATAGACAAGACCTACTCCTTGCTCAGTGAACTGGACTCGACACCCCCTATTCACCGCCCAAGAATATACCTGACTAGGAAGAATCTTCAAAGCTATGTATTGATATCTCTCTGTAAATGAGTCAAGTGGGTGTAAAGCAGCATAAACAGAGCAGTGAAAAGCAGCTAAACCCCATTATAAAAATCAATTACTTTTAAAATCCCGTGAAACAAAGACAGTGAAAGAGAGAGAAATTCTTACAAAATTCGTTCAGGGGCTGTGATGCCACCTGGATTGACCATCTCTAGACCCACAGCTGATTGAGACATAAGGGTGGACACTCTTGGGGCTGAGAGGTTTGGTGAGGTTGGGTGAGCAAACGCAGACCCTTTAAAGTAATACTGCGTGGTATCCATCCCATGGGTCCCAAATCTCCAGGTTCAAGGGCATCTTCCTACATCGAAAACATGCATGAGAAACCCAGAAGATGGTACACCGTGTGATCGGGAAAGGTTTCTACAACGCACCTCATTTCTCATCTCCTTGTGCTCGGGTTCGCCATTCCAGCCGCGTTAGTAGCAATCTCCCTCCGTGGAGAATCAGCACCTTTAACCTCCTGTTCCGTACAGGTTGCAATTTGTCCTGAGGATGAACGGGAAGAGGGGGAACCAATGAGAAACTAGCTCTAGGTGTTGGGACAGGCACAGGTCACTCTATTTTCCCATCAGGAAGAAGAATTAACCACAGGCTCAGCCTGCCGCCCGGAACCAGAATAGGGCCTGAAGCAATCCTGCGCTTTTGCGGCCAGCTCCGAAGAAAGCGAGTTGAAAAATGGAGCTCAGGGGCACTGCAATTCACAAACCTGCAGAGTTAGAAATGATAACTCTCGTCCACAAATATATTGTGGGAAGGCAACGAGGAGGATTTGAAAGCAAGGCAGAATTGCAGGAAACAGATTTCAGGAGGTAGATTCGAATCGCCTTTAAAGCACAGGAAAGGCGGCAAAACCTCGACCATGATGCCCTTGGCCAAAAAGGGCGTATGCGTTTTTTCCTGAATATATTCAGGAAAAAACGCATACGCCCTTTTTGGCCAACCAAGCAACCTGGAAAGGCAAATCAGCGCTACAAAGAAGTCTCGCTTCCCATCGGTCAAAAGGGCCATGCTGAATAAAGTGTCAAAACCAGAAATGCAGGACAGGCCATGGAGAAACGGGAGCCTTACTACGCTGATGGGCGGGATGTAAATTGCCAACAGCCACTCTGGAGAAGTGTACGGTGTTTCCTGAAACATCTAAAGAACTCAGCATAGAGAGCATAAGGCACTTCCACTCATGGGCGTATAAATTGGGAAAACTAAAAATCAGCAAGACACAGGCACCCCAAAGTTTAGGGCTGCTCTGTTGACAAGAACCTCCACTTCGTTACACCTTAAATATCCCAGGAAAGAGAAAAATGGATAAGGAAGTTGTGGTCCTTATGTACAATGGCATATCACTCAGCCATGAAATTAACGTCATAAGGCTAGTAGCAGCATGATGAGAGGATTTAGGTACGACGATTCTAAGTGAAATAAGTCACACAGAAAAAGACACTTATCATAAGATATCACTTAGAGAGGGAATGTAAAAACCGCTACACTTGAACTGAATTACAAAACAGAACAGCGTCACACGTTTACAAAACACACTATGGCTGCTTAACGGGAAAGGTGAGGTCGGGTGAGGTAGAAAACAAGGGTTTCAAATTAGCTCAGATACCGTTCCATAAACCCAATATGTAATAGACAAGACCTACTCCTTGCTCAGTGAACTGGACTCGACACCCCCTATTCACCGCCCAAGAATGTACCTGACTAGGAAGAATCTTCAAAGCTATGTATTGATATCTTTCTGTAAATGAGTCAAGTGGGTGTAAAGCAGCATAAACAGAGCAGTGAAAAGCAGCTAAACCCCATTATAAAAATCAATTACTTTTAAAATCCCGTGAAACAAAGACAGTGAAAGAGAGAGAAATTCTTACAAAATTCGTTCAGGGGCTGTGATGCCACCTGGATTGACCATCTCTAAACCCACAGCTGATTGAGACATAAGGGTGGACACTCTTGGGGCTGAGAGTTTTGGTGAGGTTGGGTGAGCAAACGCAGACCCTTTAAAGTAATACTGCGTGGTATCCATCCCATGGGTCCCAAATCTCCAGGTTCAAGGGCATCTTCCTACATCGAAAACATGCATGAGAAACCCAGAAGATGGTACACCGTGTGATCGGGAAAGGTTTCTACAACGCACCTCATTTCTCATCTCCTTGTGCTCGGGTTCGCCATTCCAGCCGCGTTAGTAGCAATCTCCCTCCGTGGAGAATCAGCACCTTTAACCTCCTGTTCCGTACAGGTTGCAATTTGTCCTGAGGATGAACGGGAAGAGGGGGAACCAATGAGAAACTAGCTCTAGGTGTTGGGACAGGCACAGGTCACTCTATTTTCCCATCAGGAAGAAGAATTAACCACAGGCTCAGCCTGCCGCCCGGAACCAGAATAGGGCCTGAAGCAATCCTGCGCTTTTGCGGCCAGCTCCGAAGAAAGCGAGTTGAAAAATGGAGCTCAGGGGCACTGCAATTCACAAACCTGCAGAGTTAGAAATGATAACTCTCGTCCACAAATATATTGAGGGAAGGCAACGAGGAGGATTTGAAAGCAAGGCAGAATTGCAGGAAACAGATTTCAGGAGGTAGAGTCGAATCGCCTTTAAAGCACAGGAAAGGCAGCAAAACCTCGACCATGATGCCCTTGGCCAAAAAGGGCGTATGCGTTTTTTCCTGAATATATTCAGGAAAAAACGCATACGCCCTTTTTGGCCAACCAAGCAACCTGGAAAGGCAAATCAGCGCTACAAAGAAGTCTCGCTTCCCATCGGTCAAAAGGGCCATGCTGAATAAAGTGTCAAAACCAGAAATGCAGGACAGGCCATGGAGAAACGGGAGCCTTGCTACGCTGATGGGCGTGATGTAAATTGCCAACAGCCACTCTGGAGAAGTGTACGGTGTGTCCTGAAACCTCTAAAAAACTCAGCTTAGAGAGCATAGGGCACTTCCACTCATGGGTGTATAAATTGGGAAAAGTAAAAATCAGCAAGACACAGGCACCCCAAAGTTTAGGGCTGCTGTGTTGACAAGAACCACCACTTCGTTACACCTTAAATATCCCAGGAAAGAAAAAAATGGATAAAGAAGTTGTGGTCCTTATGTACAATGGAATATCACTCAGCCAGGAAATCAACGTCATAAGGCTAGTAGCAGCATGATGAGTGGATTTAGGTACGACGATTCTAAGTGAAATAAGTCAACCAGAAAACGACACTTATCATAAGATATCACTTATAGAGGGAATGTAAAAACCGCTACACTTGAACTGAATTACAAAACAGAACAGAGACACACGTTTACAAAACACACTATGGCTGCTTAACGGGAAAGGTGAGGTCGGGTGAGGCAGAAAACAAGGGTTTCAAATTAGCTCAGATACCGTTCAATAAACCCAATATGTAATAGACAAGACCTACTCCTTGCTCAGTGAACTGGACGCAAAAACCCCCTATTCACCGCCCAAGAATATATCTGACTAGGAAGAATCTTCAAAGCTATGTATTGATATCTCTCTGTAAGTGAGTCAAGTGGGTGTAAAGCAGCATAAAAACAGCAGAGAAAAGCAGCTAAACCCCATTATAAAAATCAATTACTTTTAAAAACCCGTGAAACAAAGACAGTGAAAGAGAGAGAAATTCTTACAATATTCGTTCAGGGGCTGTGATGCCACCTGGATTGACCATCTCTAGACCCACAGCTGATTGAGACATAAGGGTGGACACTCTTGTGGCTGAGAGGTTTGGTCAGGTTGGTTGAGGAAACGCAGGCCCTTTAAAGTAATACTGCGTGGTACCCATCCCATGGGTCCCAAATCTCCAAGTTCAAGGGCATCTTCCTATAACAAAAACATGCATGAGAAACCCAGAAGATGGTACACCGTGTGATCGGGAAAGGTTTCGAAAACGCACCTCATTTCTCATCTCCTTGTGCTCGGGTTGGCCATTACAGCCGCTTTACTAGCAATCTCCCTCCTTCGAGAATCAGCACCTTCAACCTCCTGTTCCGTACAGGTTGCAAATTGTCCTGAGGATGAACGGGAAGAGGGGGAACCAGTGAGAGACTAGCTCTAGGTGTTGGGACAGGCACAGGTCACTCTATTTTCCCATCAGGAAGAAGAATTAACCACAGGCTCAGCCTGCCGCCCAGAAGCAGAACAGGGCCTGAAGCAATCCTGTGCTTTTGCGGCCAGCTCCCAAAAAAACGAGTTGAAAAATCAAGCTCAGGGGCACTGCAATTCACAAACCTGCAGAGTTATAAATGATAACTCTCGTCCACAAATATATTGAGGGAAGGCAACGAGGAGGATTTGAAAGCAAGGCAGAATTGCAGGAAACAGATTTCAGGAGGTAGAGTCGAATCGCCTTTAAAGCACAGGAAAAGTGGCAAAACCTCGACCATGATGCCCTTGGCCAAAAAGGGCGTATGCGTTTTTTCCTGAATATATTCAGGAAAAAACGCATACGCCCTTTTTGGCCAACCAAGCAACCTGGAAAGGCAAATCAGCGCTACAAAGAAGTCTCGCTTCCCATCGGTCAAAAGGGCCATGCTGAATAAAGTGTCAAAACCAGAAATGCAGGACAGGCCATGGAGAAACGGGAGCCTTACTACGCTGATGGGCGGGATGTAAATTGCCAACAGCCACTCTGGAGAAGTGTACGGTGTTTCCTGAAACATCTAAAGAACTCAGCATAGAGAGCATAAGGCACTTCCACTCATGGGCGTATAAATTGGGAAAACTAAAAATCAGCAAGACACAGGCACCCCAAAGTTTAGGGCTGCTCTGTTGACAAGAACCTCCACTTCGTTACACCTTAAATATCCCAGGAAAGAGAAAAATGGATAAGGAAGTTGTGGTCCTTATGTACAATGGCATATCACTCAGCCATGAAATTAACGTCATAAGGCTAGTAGCAGCATGATGAGAGGATTTAGGTACGACGATTCTAAGTGAAATAAGTCACACAGAAAAAGACACTTATCATAAGATATCACTTAGAGAGGGAATGTAAAAACCGCTACACTTGAACTGAATTACAAAACAGAACAGCGTCACACGTTTACAAAACACACTATGGCTGCTTAACGGGAAAGGTGAGGTCGGGTGAGGTAGAAAACAAGGGTTTCAAATTAGCTCAGATACCGTTCCATAAACCCAATATGTAATAGACAAGACCTACTCCTTGCTCAGTGAACTGGACTCGACACCCCCTATTCACCGCCCAAGAATATACCTGACTAGGAAGAATCTTCAAAGCTATGTATTGATATCTCTCTGTAAATGAGTCAAGTGGGTGTAAAGCAGCATAAACAGAGCAGTGAAAAGCAGCTAAACCCCATTATAAAAATCAATTACTTTTAAAATCCCGTGAAACAAAGACAGTGAAAGAGAGAGAAATTCTTACAAAATTCGTTCAGGGGCTGTGATGCCACCTGGATTGACCATATCTAGACCCACAGCTGATTGAGACATAAGGGTGGACACTCTTGGGGCTGAGAGGTTTGGTGAGGTTGGGTGAGCAAACGCAGACCCTTTAAAGTAATACTGCGTGGTATCCATCCCATGGGTCCCAAATCTCCAGGTTCAAGGGCATCTTCCTACATCGAAAACATGCATGAGAAACCCAGAAGATGGTACACCGTGTGATCGGGAAAGGTTTCTAAAACGCACCTCATTTCTCATCTCCTTGTGCTCGGGTTCGCCATTCCAGCCGCGTTAGTAGCAATCTCCCTCCGTGGAGAATCAGCACCTTTAACCTCCTGTTCCGTACAGGTTGCAATTTGTCCTGAGGATGAACGGGAAGAGGGGGAACCAATGAGAAACTAGCTCTAGGTGTTGGGACAGGCACAGGTCACTCTATTTTCCCATCAGGAAGAAGAATTAACCACAGGCTCAGCCTGCCGCCCGGAACCAGAATAGGGCCTGAAGCAATCCTGCGCTTTTGCGGCCAGCACCGAAGAAAGCGAGTTGAAAAATGGAGCTCAGGGGCACTGCAATTCACAAACCTGCAGAGTTAGAAATGATAACTCTCGTCCACAAATATATTGAGGGAAGGCAACGAGGAGGATTTGAAAGCAAGGCAGAATTGCAGGAAACAGATTTCAGGAGGTAGATTCGAATCGCCTTTAAAGCACAGGAAAGGCGGCAAAACCTCGACCATGATGCCCTTGGCCAAAAAGGGCGTATGCGTTTTTTCCTGAATATATTCAGGAAAAAACGCATACGCCCTTTTTGGCCAACCAAGCAACCTGGAAAGGCAAATCAGCGCTACAAAGAAGTCTCGCTTCCCATCGGTCAAAAGGGCCATGCTGAATAAAGTGTCAAAACCAGAAATGCAGGACAGGCCATGGAGAAACGGGAGCCTTGCTACGCTGATGGGCGTGATGTAAATTGCCAACAGCCACTCTGGAGAAGTGTACGGTGTGTCCTGAAACCTCTAAAAAACTCAGCTTAGAGAGCATAGGGCACTTCCACTCATGGGTGTATAAATTGGGAAAAGTAAAAATCAGCAAGACACAGGCACCCCAAAGTTTAGGGCTGCTCTGTTGACAAGAACCTCCACTTCGTTACACCTTAAATATCCCAGGAAAGAAAAAAATGGATAAAGAAGTTGTGGTCCTTATGTACAATGGAATATCACTCAGCCAGGAAATCAACGTCATAAGGCTAGTAGCAGCATGATGAGTGGATTTAGGTACGACGATTCTAAGTGAAATAAGTCAACCAGAAAACGACACTTATCATAAGATATCACTTATAGAGGGAATGTAAAAACCGCTACACTTGAACTGAATTACAAAACAGAACAGAGACACACGTTTACAAAACACACTATGGCTGCTTAACGGGAAAGGTGAGGTCGGGTGAGGCAGAAAACAAGGGTTTCAAATTAGCTCAGATACCGTTCAATAAACCCAATATGTAATAGACAAGACCTACTCCTTGCTCAGTGAACTGGACGCAAAAACCCCCTATTCACCGCCCAAGAATATATCTGACTAGGAAGAATCTTCAAAGCTATGTATTGATAGCTCTCTGTAAGTGAGTCAAGTGGGTGTAAAGCAGCATAAAAACAGCAGTGAAAAGCAGCTAAACCCCATTATAAAAATCAATTACTTTTAAAAACCCGTGAAACAATGACAGTGAAAGAGAGAGAAATTCTTACAATATTCGTTCAGGGGCTGTGATGCCACCTGGATTGACCATCTCTAGACCCACAGCTGATTGAGACATAAGGGTGGACACTCTTGTGGCTGAGAGGTTTGGTCAGGTTGGTTGAGGAAACGCAGGCCCTTTAAAGTAATACTGCGTGGTACCCATCCCATGGGTCCCAAATCTCCAAGTTCAAGGGCATCTTCCTATAACAAAAACATGCATGAGAAACCCAGAAGATGGTACACCGTGTGATCGGGAAAGGTTTCGAAAACGCACCTCATTTCTCATCTCCTTGTGCTCGGGTTGGCCATTACAGCCGCTTTACTAGCAATCTCCCTCCTTCGAGAATCAGCACCTTCAACCTCCTGTTCCGTACAGGTTGCAAATTGTCCTGAGGATGAACGGGAAGAGGGGGAACCAGTGAGAGACTAGCTCTAGGTGTTGGGACAGGCACAGGTCACTCTATTTTCCCATCAGGAAGAAGAATTAACCACAGGCTCAGCCTGCCGCCCGGAAGCAGAACAGGGCCTGAAGCAATCCTGTGCATTTGCGGCCAGCAACAAAAAAAACGAGTTGAAAAATCGAGCTCAGGGGCACTGCAATTCACAAACCTGCAGAGTTAGAAATGATAACTCTCGTCCACAAATATATTGAGGGAAGGCAACGAGGAGGATTTGAAAGCAAGGCAGAATTGCAGGAAACAGATTTCAGGAGGTAGAGTCGAATCGCCTTTAAAGCACAGGAAAAGCGGCAAAACCTCGACCATGATGCCCTTGGCCAAAAAGGGCGTATGCGTTTTTTCCTGAATATATTCAGGAAAAAACGCATACGCCCTTTTTGGCCAACCAAGCAACCTGGAAAGGCAAATCAGCGCTACAAAGAAGTCTCGCTTCCCATCGGTCAAAAGGGCCATGCTGAATAAAGTGTCAAAACCAGAAATGCAGGACAGGCCATGGAGAAACGGGAGCCTTACTACGCTGATGGGCGGGATGTAAATTGCCAACAGCCACTCTGGAGAAGTGTACGGTGTTTCCTGAAACATCTAAAGAACTCAGCATAGAGAGCATAAGGCACTTCCACTCATGGGCGTATAAATTGGGAAAACTAAAAATCAGCAAGACACAGGCACCCCAAAGTTTAGGGCTGCTCTGTTGACAAGAACCTCCACTTCGTTACACCTTAAATATCCCAGGAAAGAGAAACATGGATAAGGAAGTTGTGGTCCTTATGTACAATGGCATATCACTCAGCCATGAAATTAACGTCATAAGGCTAGTAGCAGCATGATGAGAGGATTTAGGTACGACGATTCTAAGTGAAATAAGTCACACAGAAAAAGACACTTATCATAAGATATCACTTAGAGAGGGAATGTAAAAACCGCTACACTTGAACTGAATTACAAAACAGAACAGCGTCACACGTTTACAAAACACACTATGGCTGCTTAACGGGAAAGGTGAGGTCGGGTGAGGTAGAAAACAAGGGTTTCAAATTAGCTCAGATACCGTTCCATAAACCCAATATGTAATAGACAAGACCTACTCCTTGCTCAGTGAACTGGACTCGACACCCCCTATTCACCGCCCAAGAATATACCTGACTAGGAAGAATCTTCAAAGCTATGTATTGATATCTCTCTGTAAATGAGTCAAGTGGGTGTAAAGCAGCATAAACAGAGCAGTGAAAAGCAGCTAAACCCCATTATAAAAATCAATTACTTTTAAAATCCCGTGAAACAAAGACAGTGAAAGAGAGAGAAATTCTTACAAAATTCGTTCAGGGGCTGTGATGCCACCTGGATTGACCATCTCTAGACCCACAGCTGATTGAGACATAAGGGTGGACACTCTTGGGGCTGAGAGGTTTGGTGAGGTTGGGTGAGCAAACGCAGACCCTTTAAAGTAATACTGCGTGGTATCCATCCCATGGGTCCCAAATCTCCAGGTTCAAGGGCATCTTCCTACATCGAAAACATGCATGAGAAACCCAGAAGATGGTACACCGTGTGATCGGGAAAGGTTTCTACAACGCACCTCATTTCTCATCTCCTTGTGCTCGGGTTCGCCATTCCAGCCGCGTTAGTAGCAATCTCCCTCCGTGGAGAATCAGCACCTTTAACCTCCTGTTCCGTACAGGTTGCAATTTGTCCTGAGGATGAACGGGAAGAGGGGGAACCAATGAGAAACTAGCTCTAGGTGTTGGGACAGGCACAGGTCACTCTATTTTCCCATCAGGAAGAAGAATTAACCACAGGCTCAGCCTGCCGCCCGGAACCAGAATAGGGCCTGAAGCAATCCTGCGCTTTTGCGGCCAGCTCCGAAGAAAGCGAGTTGAAAAATGGAGCTCAGGGGCACTGCAATTCACAAACCTGCAGAGTTAGAAATGATAACTCTCGTCCACAAATATATTGTGGGAAGGCAACGAGGAGGATTTGAAAGCAAGGCAGAATTGCAGGAAACAGATTTCAGGAGGTAGATTCGAATCGCCTTTAAAGCACAGGAAAGGCGGCAAAACCTCGACCATGATGCCCTTGGCCAAAAAGGGCGTATGCGTTTTTTCCTGAATATATTCAGGAAAAAACGCATACGCCCTTTTTGGCCAACCAAGCAACCTGGAAAGGCAAATCAGCGCTACAAAGAAGTCTCGCTTCCCATCGGTCAAAAGGGCCATGCTGAATAAAGTGTCAAAACCAGAAATGCAGGACAGGCCATGGAGAAACGGGAGCCTTGCTACGCTGATGGGCGGGATGTAAATTGCCAACAGCCACTCTGGAGAAGTGTACGGTGTGTCCTGAAACCTCTAAAAAACTCAGCTTAGAGAGCATAGGGCACTTCCACTCATGGGTGTATAAATTGGGAAAAGTAAAAATCAGCAAGACACAGGCACCCCAAAGTTTAGGGCTGCTCTGTTGACAAGAACCTCCACTTCGTTACACCTTAAATATCCCAGGAAAGAAAAAAATGGATAAAGAAGTTGTGGTCCTTATGTACAATGGAATATCACTCAGCCAGGAAATCAACGTCATAAGGCTAGTAGCAGCATGATGAGTGGATTTAGGTACGACGATTCTAAGTGAAATAAGTCAACCAGAAAACGACACTTATCATAAGATATCACTTATAGAGGGAATGTAAAAACCGCTACACTTGAACTGAATTACAAAACAGAACAGAGACACACGTTTACAAAACACACTATGGCTGCTTAACGGGAAAGGTGAGGTCGGGTGAGGCAGAAAACAAGGGTTTCAAATTAGCTCAGATACCGTTCAATAAACCCAATATGTAATAGACAAGACCTACTCCTTGCTCAGTGAACTGGACGCAAAAACCCCCTATTCACCGCCCAAGAATATATCTGACTAGGAAGAATCTTCAAAGCTATGTATTGATATCTCTCTGTAAGTGAGTCAAGTGGGTGTAAAGCAGCATAAAAACAGCAGTGAAAAGCAGCTAAACCCCATTATAAAAATCAATTACTTTTAAAAACCCGTGAAACAAAGACAGTGAAAGAGAGAGAAATTCTTACAATATTCGTTCAGGGGCTGTGATGCCACCTGGATTGACCATCTCTAGACCCACAGCTGATTGAGACATAAGGGTGGACACTCTTGTGGCTGAGAGGTTTGGTCAGGTTGGTTGAGGAAACGCAGGCCCTTTAAAGTAATACTGCGTGGTACCCATCCCATGGGTCCCAAATCTCCAAGTTCAAGGGCATCTTCCTATAACAAAAACATGCATGAGAAACCCAGAAGATGGTACACCGTGTGATCGGGAAAGGTTTCGAAAACGCACCTCATTTCTCATCTCCTTGTGCTCGGGTTGGCCATTACAGCCGCTTTACTAGCAATCTCCCTCCTTCGAGAATCAGCACCTTCAACCTCCTGTTCCGTACAGGTTGCAAATTGTCCTGAGGATGAACGGGAAGAGGGGGAACCAGTGAGAGACTAGCTCTAGGTGTTGGGACAGGCACAGGTCACTCTATTTTCCCATCAGGAAGAAGAATTAACCACAGGCTCAGCCTGCCGCCCGGAAGCAGAACAGGGCCTGAAGCAATCCTGTGCTTTTGCGGCCAGCTCCCAAAAAAACGAGTTGAAAAATCGAGCTCAGGGGCAATGCAATTCACAAACCTGCAGAGTAATAAATGATAACTCTCGTCCACAAATATATTGAGGGAAGGCAACGAGGAGGATTTGAAAGCAAGGCAGAATTGCAGGAAACAGATTTCAGGAGGTAGAGTCGAATCGCCTTTAAAGCACAGGAAAAGCGGCAAAACCTCGACCATGATGCCCTTGGCCAAAAAGGGCGTATGCGTTTTTTCCTGAATATATTCAGGAAAAAACGCATACGCCCTTTTTGGCCAACCAAGCAACCTGGAAAGGCAAATCAGCGCTACAAAGAAGTCTCGCTTCCCATCGGTCAAAAGGGCCATGCTGAATAAAGTGTCAAAACCAGAAATGCAGGACAGGCCATGGAGAAACGGGAGCCTTACTACGCTGATGGGCGGGATGTAAATTGCCAACAGCCACTCTGGAGAAGTGTACGGTGTTTCCTGAAACATCTAAAGAACTCAGCATAGAGAGCATAAGGCACTTCCACTCATGGGCGTATAAATTGGGAAAACTAAAAATCAGCAAGACACAGGCACCCCAAAGTTTAGGGCTGCTCTGTTGACAAGAACTTCCACTTCGTTACACCTTAAATATCCCAGGAAAGAGAAAAATGGATAAGGAAGTTGTGGTCCTTATGTACAATGGCATATCACTCAGCCATGAAATTAACGTCATAAGGCTAGTAGCAGCATGATGAGAGGATTTAGGTACGACGATTCTAAGTGAAATAAGTCACACAGAAAAAGACACTTATCATAAGATATCACTTAGAGAGGGAATGTAAAAACCGCTACACTTGAACTGAATTACAAAACAGAACAGCGTCACACGTTTACAAAACACACTATGGCTGCTTAACGGGAAAGGTGAGGTCGGGTGAGGTAGAAAACAAGGGTTTCAAATTAGCTCAGATACCGTTCCATAAACCCAATATGTAATAGACAAGACCTACTCCTTGCTCAGTGAACTGGACTCGACACCCCCTATTCACCGCCCAAGAATATACCTGACTAGGAAGAATCTTCAAAGCTATGTATTGATATCTCTCTGTAAATGAGTCAAGTGGGTGTAAAGCAGCATAAACAGAGCAGTGAAAAGCAGCTAAACCCCATTATAAAAATCAATTACTTTTAAAATCCCGTGAAACAAAGACAGTGAAAGAGAGAGAAATTCTTACAAAATTCGTTCAGGGGCTGTGATGCCACCTGGATTGACCATATCTAGACCCACAGCTGATTGAGACATAAGGGTGGACACTCTTGGGGCTGAGAGGTTTGGTGAGGTTGGGTGAGCAAACGCAGACCCTTTAAAGTAATACTGCGTGGTATCCATCCCATGGGTCCCAAATCTCCAGGTTCAAGGGCATCTTCCTACATCGAAAACATGCATGAGAAACCCAGAAGATGGTACACCGTGTGATCGGGAAAGGTTTCTACAACGCACCTCATTTCTCATCTCCTTGTGCTCGGGTTCGCCATTCCAGCCGCGTTAGTAGCAATCTCCCTCCGTGGAGAATCAGCACCTTTAACCTCCTGTTCCGTACAGGTTGCAATTTGTCCTGAGGATGAACGGGAAGAGGGGGAACCAATGAGAAACTAGCTCTAGGTGTTGGGACAGGCACAGGTCACTCTATTTTCCCATCAGGAAGAAGAATTAACCACAGGCTCAGCCTGCCGCCCGGAACCAGAATAGGGCCTGAAGCAATCCTGCGCTTTTGCGGCCAGCACCGAAGAAAGCGAGTTGAAAAATGGAGCTCAGGGGCACTGCAATTCACAAACCTGCAGAGTTAGAAATGATAACTCTCGTCCACAAATATATTGAGGGAAGGCAACGAGGAGGATTTGAAAGCAAGGCAGAATTGCAGGAAACAGATTTCAGGAGGTAGATTCGAATCGCCTTTAAAGCACAGGAAAGGCGGCAAAACCTCGACCATGATGCCCTTGGCCAAAAAGGGCGTATGCGTTTTTTCCTGAATATATTCAGGAAAAAACGCATACGCCCTTTTTGGCCAACCAAGCAACCTGGAAAGGCAAATCAGCGCTACAAAGAAGTCTCGCTTCCCATCGGTCAAAAGGGCCATGCTGAATAAAGTGTCAAAACCAGAAATGCAGGACAGGCCATGGAGAAACGGGAGCCTTGCTACGCTGATGGGCGTGATGTAAATTGCCAACAGCCACTCTGGAGAAGTGTACGGTGTGTCCTGAAACCTCTAAAAAACTCAGCTTAGAGAGCATAGGGCACTTCCACTCATGGGTGTATAAATTGGGAAAAGTAAAAATCAGCAAGACACAGGCACCCCAAAGTTTAGGGCTGCTCTGTTGACAAGAACCTCCACTTCGTTACACCTTAAATATCCCAGGAAAGAAAAAAATGGATAAAGAAGTTGTGGTCCTTATGTACAATGGAATATCACTCAGCCAGGAAATCAACGTCATAAGGCTAGTAGCAGCATGATGAGTGGATTTAGGTACGACGATTCTAAGTGAAATAAGTCAACCAGAAAACGACACTTATCATAAGATATCACTTATAGAGGGAATGTAAAAACCGCTACACTTGAACTGAATTACAAAACAGAACAGAGACACACGTTTACAAAACACACTATGGCTGCTTAACGGGAAAGGTGAGGTCGGGTGAGGCAGAAAACAAGGGTTTCAAATTAGCTCAGATACCGTTCAATAAACCCAATATGTAATAGACAAGACCTACTCCTTGCTCAGTGAACTGGACGCAAAAACCCCCTATTCACCGCCCAAGAATATATCTGACTAGGAAGAATCTTCAAAGCTATGTATTGATATCTCTCTGTAAGTGAGTCAAGTGGGTGTAAAGCAGCATAAAAACAGCAGAGAAAAGCAGCTAAACCCCATTATAAAAATCAATTACTTTTAAAAACCCGTGAAACAAAGACAGTGAAAGAGAGAGAAATTCTTACAATATTCGTTCAGGGGCTGTGATGCCACCTGGATTGACCATCTCTAGACCCACAGCTGATTGAGACATAAGGGTGGACACTCTTGTGGCTGAGAGGTTTGGTCAGGTTGGTTGAGGAAACGCAGGCCCTTTAAAGTAATACTGCGTGGTACCCATCCCATGGGTCCCAAATCTCCAAGTTCAAGGGCATCTTCCTATAACAAAAACATGCATGAGAAACCCAGAAGATGGTACACCGTGTGATCGGGAAAGGTTTCGAAAACGCACCTCATTTCTCATCTCCTTGTGCTCGGGTTGGCTATTACAGCCGCTTTACTAGCAATCTCCCTCCTTCGAGAATCAGCACCTTCAACCTCCTGTTCCGTACAGGTTGCAAATCGTCCTGAGGATGAACGGGAAGAGGGGGAACCAGTGAGAGACTAGCTCTAGGTGTTGGGACAGGCACAGGTCACTCTATTTTCCCATCAGGAAGAAGAATTAACCACAGGCTCAGCCTGCCGCCCAGAAGCAGAACAGGGCCTGAAGCAATCCTGTGCTTTTGCGGCCAGCTCCCAAAAAAACGAGTTGAAAAATCAAGCTCAGGGGCACTGCAATTCACAAACCTGCAGAGTTATAAATGATAACTCTCGTCCACAAATATATTGAGGGAAGGCAACGAGGAGGATTTGAAAGCAAGGCAGAATTGCAGGAAACAGATTTCAGGAGGTAGAGTCGAATCGCCTTTAAAGCACAGGAAAAGTGGCAAAACCTCGACCATGATGCCCTTGGCCAAAAAGGGCGTATGCGTTTTTTCCTGAATATATTCAGGAAAAAACGCATACGCCCTTTTTGGCCAACCAAGCAACCTGGAAAGGCAAATCAGCGCTACAAAGAAGTCTCGCTTCCCATCGGTCAAAAGGGCCATGCTGAATAAAGTGTCAAAACCAGAAATGCAGGACAGGCCATGGAGAAACGGGAGCCTTACTACGCTGATGGGCGGGATGTAAATTGCCAACAGCCACTCTGGAGAAGTGTACGGTGTTTCCTGAAACATCTAAAGAACTCAGCATAGAGAGCATAAGGCACTTCCACTCATGGGCGTATAAATTGGGAAAACTAAAAATCAGCAAGACACAGGCACCCCAAAGTTTAGGGCTGCTCTGTTGACAAGAACCTCCACTTCGTTACACCTTAAATATCCCAGGAAAGAGAAACATGGATAAGGAAGTTGTGGTCCTTATGTACAATGGCATATCACTCAGCCATGAAATTAACGTCATAAGGCTAGTAGCAGCATGATGAGAGGATTTAGGTACGACGATTCTAAGTGAAATAAGTCACACAGAAAAAGACACTTATCATAAGATATCACTTAGAGAGGGAATGTAAAAACCGCTACACTTGAACTGAATTACAAAACAGAACAGCGTCACACGTTTACAAAACACACTATGGCTGCTTAACGGGAAAGGTGAGGTCGGGTGAGGTAGAAAACAAGGGTTTCAAATTAGCTCAGATACCGTTCCATAAACCCAATATGTAATAGACAAGACCTACTCCTTGCTCAGTGAACTGGACTCGACACCCCCTATTCACCGCCCAAGAATATACCTGACTAGGAAGAATCTTCAAAGCTATGTATTGATATCTCTCTGTAAATGAGTCAAGTGGGTGTAAAGCAGCATAAACAGAGCAGTGAAAAGCAGCTAAACCCCATTATAAAAATCAATTACTTTTAAAATCCCGTGAAACAAAGACAGTGAAAGAGAGAGAAATTCTTACAAAATTCGTTCAGGGGCTGTGATGCCACCTGGATTGACCATATCTAGACCCACAGCTGATTGAGACATAAGGGTGGACACTCTTGGGGCTGAGAGGTTTGGTGAGGTTGGGTGAGCAAACGCAGACCCTTTAAAGTAATACTGCGTGGTATCCATCCCATGGGTCCCAAATCTCCAGGTTCAAGGGCATCTTCCTACATCGAAAACATGCATGAGAAACCCAGAAGATGGTACACCGTGTGATCGGGAAAGGTTTCTAAAACGCACCTCATTTCTCATCTCCTTGTGCTCGGGTTCGCCATTCCAGCCGCGTTAGTAGCAATCTCCCTCCGTGGAGAATCAGCACCTTTAACCTCCTGTTCCGTACAGGTTGCAATTTGTCCTGAGGATGAACGGGAAGAGGGGGAACCAATGAGAAACTAGCTCTAGGTGTTGGGACAGGCACAGGTCACTCTATTTTCCCATCAGGAAGAAGAATTAACCACAGGCTCAGCCTGCCGCCCGGAACCAGAATAGGGCCTGAAGCAATCCTGCGCTTTTGCGGCCAGCACCGAAGAAAGCGAGTTGAAAAATGGAGCTCAGGGGCACTGCAATTCACAAACCTGCAGAGTTAGAAATGATAACTCTCGTCCACAAATATATTGAGGGAAGGCAACGAGGAGGATTTGAAAGCAAGGCAGAATTGCAGGAAACAGATTTCAGGAGGTAGATTCGAATCGCCTTTAAAGCACAGGAAAGGCGGCAAAACCTCGACCATGATGCCCTTGGCCAAAAAGGGCGTATGCGTTTTTTCCTGAATATATTCAGGAAAAAACGCATACGCCCTTTTTGGCCAACCAAGCAACCTGGAAAGGCAAATCAGCGCTACAAAGAAGTCTCGCTTCCCATCGGTCAAAAGGGCCATGCTGAATAAAGTGTCAAAACCAGAAATGCAGGACAGGCCATGGAGAAACGGGAGCCTTGCTACGCTGATGGGCGTGATGTAAATTGCCAACAGCCACTCTGGAGAAGTGTACGGTGTGTCCTGAAACCTCTAAAAAACTCAGCTTAGAGAGCATAGGGCACTTCCACTCATGGGTGTATAAATTGGGAAAAGTAAAAATCAGCAAGACACAGGCACCCCAAAGTTTAGGGCTGCTCTGTTGACAAGAACCTCCACTTCGTTACACCTTAAATATCCCAGGAAAGAAAAAAATGGATAAAGAAGTTGTGGTCCTTATGTACAATGGAATATCACTCAGCCAGGAAATCAACGTCATAAGGCTAGTAGCAGCATGATGAGTGGATTTAGGTACGACGATTCTAAGTGAAATAAGTCAACCAGAAAACGACACTTATCATAAGATATCACTTATAGAGGGAATGTAAAAACCGCTACACTTGAACTGAATTACAAAACAGAACAGAGACACACGTTTACAAAACACACTATGGCTGCTTAACGGGAAAGGTGAGGTCGGGTGAGGCAGAAAACAAGGGTTTCAAATTAGCTCAGATACCGTTCAATAAACCCAATATGTAATAGACAAGACCTACTCCTTGCTCAGTGAACTGGACGCAAAAACCCCCTATTCACCGCCCAAGAATATATCTGACTAGGAAGAATCTTCAAAGCTATGTATTGATAGCTCTCTGTAAGTGAGTCAAGTGGGTGTAAAGCAGCATAAAAACAGCAGTGAAAAGCAGCTAAACCCCATTATAAAAATCAATTACTTTTAAAAACCCGTGAAACAATGACAGTGAAAGAGAGAGAAATTCTTACAATATTCGTTCAGGGGCTGTGATGCCACCTGGATTGACCATCTCTAGACCCACAGCTGATTGAGACATAAGGGTGGACACTCTTGTGGCTGAGAGGTTTGGTCAGGTTGGTTGAGGAAACGCAGGCCCTTTAAAGTAATACTGCGTGGTACCCATCCCATGGGTCCCAAATCTCCAAGTTCAAGGGCATCTTCCTATAACAAAAACATGCATGAGAAACCCAGAAGATGGTACACCGTGTGATCGGGAAAGGTTTCGAAAACGCACCTCATTTCTCATCTCCTTGTGCTCGGGTTGGCCATTACAGCCGCTTTACTAGCAATCTCCCTCCTTCGAGAATCAGCACCTTCAACCTCCTGTTCCGTACAGGTTGCAAATTGTCCTGAGGATGAACGGGAAGAGGGGGAACCAGTGAGAGACTAGCTCTAGGTGTTGGGACAGGCACAGGTCACTCTATTTTCCCATCAGGAAGAAGAATTAACCACAGGCTCAGCCTGCCGCCCGGAAGCAGAACAGGGCCTGAAGCAATCCTGTGCTTTTGCGGCCAGCTCCCAAAAAAACGAGTTGAAAAATCGAGCTCAGGGGCAATGCAATTCACAAACCTGCAGAGTAATAAATGATAACTCTCGTCCACAAATATATTGAGGGAAGGCAACGAGGAGGATTTGAAAGCAAGGAAGAATTGCAGGAAACAGATTTCAGGAGGTAGAGTCGAATCGCCTTTAAAGCACAGGAAAAGCGGCAAAACCTCGACCATGATGCCCTTGGCCAAAAAGGGCGTATGCGTTTTTTCCTGAATATATTCAGGAAAAAACGCATACGCCCTTTTTGGCCAACCAAGCAACCTGGAAAGGCAAATCAGCGCTACAAAGAAGTCTCGCTTCCCATCGGTCAAAAGGGCCATGCTGAATAAAGTGTCAAAACCAGAAATGCAGGACAGGCCATGGAGAAACGGGAGCCTTACTACGCTGATGGGCGGGATGTAAATTGCCAACAGCCACTCTGGAGAAGTGTACGGTGTTTCCTGAAACATCTAAAGAACTCAGCATAGAGAGCATAAGGCACTTCCACTCATGGGCGTATAAATTGGGAAAACTAAAAATCAGCAAGACACAGGCACCCCAAAGTTTAGGGCTGCTCTGTTGACAAGAACCTCCACTTCGTTACACCTTAAATATCCCAGGAAAGAGAAAAATGGATAAGGAAGTTGTGGTCCTTATGTACAATGGCATATCACTCAGCCATGAAATTAACGTCATAAGGCTAGTAGCAGCATGATGAGAGGATTTAGGTACGACGATTCTAAGTGAAATAAGTCACACAGAAAAAGACACTTATCATAAGATATCACTTAGAGAGGGAATGTAAAAACCGCTACACTTGAACTGAATTACAAAACAGAACAGCGTCACACGTTTACAAAACACACTATGGCTGCTTAACGGGAAAGGTGAGGTCGGGTGAGGTAGAAAACAAGGGTTTCAAATTAGCTCAGATACCGTTCCATAAACCCAATATGTAATAGACAAGACCTACTCCTTGCTCAGTGAACTGGACTCGACACCCCCTATTCACCGCCCAAGAATATACCTGACTAGGAAGAATCTTCAAAGCTATGTATTGATATCTTTCTGTAAATGAGTCAAGTGGGTGTAAAGCAGCATAAACAGAGCAGTGAAAAGCAGCTAAACCCCATTATAAAAATCAATTACTTTTAAAATCCCGTGAAACAAAGACAGTGAAAGAGAGAGAAATTCTTACAAAATTCGTTCAGGGGCTGTGATGCCACCTGGATTGACCATCTCTAGACCCACAGCTGATTGAGACATAAGGGTGGACACTCTTGGGGCTGAGAGTTTTGGTGAGGTTGGGTGAGCAAACGCAGACCCTTTAAAGTAATACTGCGTGGTATCCATCCCATGGGTCCCAAATCTCCAGGTTCAAGGGCATCTTCCTACATCGAAAACATGCATGAGAAACCCAGAAGATGGTACACCGTGTGATCGGGAAAGGTTTCTACAACGCACCTCATTTCTCATCTCCTTGTGCTCGGGTTCGCCATTCCAGCCGCGTTAGTAGCAATCTCCCTCCGTGGAGAATCAGCACCTTTAACCTCCTGTTCCGTACAGGTTGCAATTTGTCCTGAGGATGAACGGGAAGAGGGGGAACCAATGAGAAACTAGCTCTAGGTGTTGGGACAGGCACAGGTCACTCTATTTTCCCATCAGGAAGAAGAATTAACCACAGGCTCAGCCTGCCGCCCGGAACCAGAATAGGGCCTGAAGCAATCCTGCGCTTTTGCGGCCAGCTCCGAAGAAAGCGAGTTGAAAAATGGAGCTCAGGGGCACTGCAATTCACAAACCTGCAGAGTTAGAAATGATAACTCTCGTCCACAAATATATTGAGGGAAGGCAACGAGGAGGATTTGAAAGCAAGGCAGAATTGCAGGAAACAGATTTCAGGAGGTAGATTCGAATCGCCTTTAAAGCACAGGAAAGGCGGCAAAACCTCGACCATGATGCCCTTGGCCAAAAAGGGCGTATGCGTTTTTTCCTGAATATATTCAGGAAAAAACGCATACGCCCTTTTTGGCCAACCAAGCAACCTGGAAAGGCAAATCAGCGCTACAAAGAAGTCTCGCTTCCCATCGGTCAAAAGGGCCATGCTGAATAAAGTGTCAAAACCAGAAATGCAGGACAGGCCATGGAGAAACGGGAGCCTTGCTACGCTGATGGGCGTGATGTAAATTGCCAACAGCCACTCTGGAGAAGTGTACGGTGTGTCCTGAAACCTCTAAAAAACTCAGCTTAGAGAGCATAGGGCACTTCCACTCATGGGTGTATAAATTGGGAAAAGTAAAAATCAGCAAGACACAGGCACCCCAAAGTTTAGGGCTGCTGTGTTGACAAGAACCACCACTTCGTTACACCTTAAATATCCCAGGAAAGAAAAAAATGGATAAAGAAGTTGTGGTCCTTATGTACAATGGAATATCACTCAGCCAGGAAATCAACGTCATAAGGCTAGTAGCAGCATGATGAGTGGATTTAGGTACGACGATTCTAAGTGAAATAAGTCAACCAGAAAACGACACTTATCATAAGATATCACTTATAGAGGGAATGTAAAAACCGCTACACTTGAACTGAATTACAAAACAGAACAGAGACACACGTTTACAAAACACACTATGGCTGCTTAACGGGAAAGGTGAGGTCGGGTGAGGCAGAAAACAAGGGTTTCAAATTAGCTCAGATACCGTTCAATAAACCCAATATGTAATAGACAAGACCTACTCCTTGCTCAGTGAACTGGACGCAAAAACCCCCTATTCACCGCCCAAGAATATATCTGACTAGGAAGAATCTTCAAAGCTATGTATTGATATCTCTCTGTAAGTGAGTCAAGTGGGTGTAAAGCAGCATAAAAACAGCAGAGAAAAGCAGCTAAACCCCATTATAAAAATCAATTACTTTTAAAAACCCGTGAAACAAAGACAGTGAAAGAGAGAGAAATTCTTACAATATTCGTTCAGGGGCTGTGATGCCACCTGGATTGACCATCTCTAGACCCACAGCTGATTGAGACATAAGGGTGGACACTCTTGTGGCTGAGAGGTTTGGTCAGGTTGGTTGAGGAAACGCAGGCCCTTTAAAGTAATACTGCGTGGTACCCATCCCATGGGTCCCAAATCTCCAAGTTCAAGGGCATCTTCCTATAACAAAAACATGCATGAGAAACCCAGAAGATGGTACACCGTGTGATCGGGAAAGGTTTCGAAAACGCACCTCATTTCTCATCTCCTTGTGCTCGGGTTGGCCATTACAGCCGCTTTACTAGCAATCTCCCTCCTTCGAGAATCAGCACCTTCAACCTCCTGTTCCGTACAGGTTGCAAATTGTCCTGAGGATGAACGGGAAGAGGGGGAACCAGTGAGAGACTAGCTCTAGGTGTTGGGACAGGCACAGGTCACTCTATTTTCCCATCAGGAAGAAGAATTAACCACAGGCTCAGCCTGCCGCCCGGAAGCAGAACAGGGCCTGAAGCAATCCTGTGCTTTTGCGGCCAGCTCCCAAAAAAACGAGTTGAAAAATCAAGCTCAGGGGCACTGCAATTCACAAACCTGCAGAGTTATAAATGATAACTCTCGTCCACAAATATATTGAGGGAAGGCAACGAGGAGGATTTGAAAGCAAGGCAGAATTGCAGGAAACAGATTTCAGGAGGTAGAGTCGAATCGCCTTTAAAGCACAGGAAAAGTGGCAAAACCTCGACCATGATGCCCTTGGCCAAAAAGGGCGTATGCGTTTTTTCCTGAATATATTCAGGAAAAAACGCATACGCCCTTTTTGGCCAACCAAGCAACCTGGAAAGGCAAATCAGCGCTACAAAGAAGTCTCGCTTCCCATCGGTCAAAAGGGCCATGCTGAATAAAGTGTCAAAACCAGAAATGCAGGACAGGCCATGGAGAAACGGGAGCCTTACTACGCTGATGGGCGGGATGTAAATTGCCAACAGCCACTCTGGAGAAGTGTACGGTGTTTCCTGAAACATCTAAAGAACTCAGCATAGAGAGCATAAGGCACTTCCACTCATGGGCGTATAAATTGGGAAAACTAAAAATCAGCAAGACACAGGCACCCCAAAGTTTAGGGCTGCTCTGTTGACAAGAACCTCCACTTCGTTACACCTTAAATATCCCAGGAAAGAGAAAAATGGATAAGGAAGTTGTGGTCCTTATGTACAATGGCATATCACTCAGCCATGAAATTAACGTCATAAGGCTAGTAGCAGCATGATGAGAGGATTTAGGTACGACGATTCTAAGTGAAATAAGTCACACAGAAAAAGACACTTATCATAAGATATCACTTAGAGAGGGAATGTAAAAACCGCTACACTTGAACTGAATTACAAAACAGAACAGCGTCACACGTTTACAAAACACACTATGGCTGCTTAACGGGAAAGGTGAGGTCGGGTGAGGTAGAAAACAAGGGTTTCAAATTAGCTCAGATACCGTTCCATAAACCCAATATGTAATAGACAAGACCTACTCCTTGCTCAGTGAACTGGACTCGACACCCCCTATTCACCGCCCAAGAATATACCTGACTAGGAAGAATCTTCAAAGCTATGTATTGATATCTCTCTGTAAATGAGTCAAGTGGGTGTAAAGCAGCATAAACAGAGCAGTGAAAAGCAGCTAAACCCCATTATAAAAATCAATTACTTTTAAAATCCCGTGAAACAAAGACAGTGAAAGAGAGAGAAATTCTTACAAAATTCGTTCAGGGGCTGTGATGCCACCTGGATTGACCATATCTAGACCCACAGCTGATTGAGACATAAGGGTGGACACTCTTGGGGCTGAGAGGTTTGGTGAGGTTGGGTGAGCAAACGCAGACCCTTTAAAGTAATACTGCGTGGTATCCATCCCATGGGTCCCAAATCTCCAGGTTCAAGGGCATCTTCCTACATCGAAAACATGCATGAGAAACCCAGAAGATGGTACACCGTGTGATCGGGAAAGGTTTCTACAACGCACCTCATTTCTCATCTCCTTGTGCTCGGGTTCGCCATTCCAGCCGCGTTAGTAGCAATCTCCCTCCGTGGAGAATCAGCACCTTTAACCTCCTGTTCCGTACAGGTTGCAATTTGTCCTGAGGATGAACGGGAAGAGGGGGAACCAATGAGAAACTAGCTCTAGGTGTTGGGACAGGCACAGGTCACTCTATTTTCCCATCAGGAAGAAGAATTAACCACAGGCTCAGCCTGCCGCCCGGAACCAGAATAGGGCCTGAAGCAATCCTGCGCTTTTGCGGCCAGCACCGAAGAAAGCGAGTTGAAAAATGGAGCTCAGGGGCACTGCAATTCACAAACCTGCAGAGTTAGAAATGATAACTCTCGTCCACAAATATATTGAGGGAAGGCAACGAGGAGGATTTGAAAGCAAGGCAGAATTGCAGGAAACAGATTTCAGGAGGTAGATTCGAATCGCCTTTAAAGCACAGGAAAAGCAGCAAAACCTCGACCATGATGCCCTTGGCCAAAAAGGGCGTATGCGTTTTTTCCTGAATATATTCAGGAAAAAACGCATACGCCCTTTTTGGCCAACCAAGCAACCTGGAAAGGCAAATCAGCGCTACAAAGAAGTCTCGCTTCCCATCGGTCAAAAGGGCCATGCTGAATAAAGTGTCAAAACCAGAAATGCAGGACAGGCCATGGAGAAACGGGAGCCTTGCTACGCTGATGGGCGTGATGTAAATTGCCAACAGCCACTCTGGAGAAGTGTACGGTGTGTCCTGAAACCTCTAAAAAACTCAGCTTAGAGAGCATAGGGCACTTCCACTCATGGGTGTATAAATTGGGAAAAGTAAAAATCAGCAAGACACAGGCACCCCAAAGTTTAGGGCTGCTCTGTTGACAAGAACCTCCACTTCGTTACACCTTAAATATCCCAGGAAAGAAAAAAATGGATAAAGAAGTTGTGGTCCTTATGTACAATGGAATATCACTCAGCCAGGAAATCAACGTCATAAGGCTAGTAGCAGCATGATGAGTGGATTTAGGTACGACGATTCTAAGTGAAATAAGTCAACCAGAAAACGACACTTATCATAAGATATCACTTATAGAGGGAATGTAAAAACCGCTACACTTGAACTGAATTACAAAACAGAACAGAGACACACGTTTACAAAACACACTATGGCTGCTTAACGGGAAAGGTGAGGTCGGGTGAGGCAGAAAACAAGGGTTTCAAATTAGCTCAGATACCGTTCAATAAACCCAATATGTAATAGACAAGACCTACTCCTTGCTCAGTGAACTGGACGCAAAAACCCCCTATTCACCGCCCAAGAATATATCTGACTAGGAAGAATCTTCAAAGCTATGTATTGATATCTCTCTGTAAGTGAGTCAAGTGGGTGTAAAGCAGCATAAAAACAGCAGAGAAAAGCAGCTAAACCCCATTATAAAAATCAATTACTTTTAAAAACCCGTGAAACAAAGACAGTGAAAGAGAGAGAAATTCTTACAATATTCGTTCAGGGGCTGTGATGCCACCTGGATTGACCATCTCTAGACCCACAGCTGATTGAGACATAAGGGTGGACACTCTTGTGGCTGAGAGGTTTGGTCAGGTTGGTTGAGGAAACGCAGGCCCTTTAAAGTAATACTGCGTGGTACCCATCCCATGGGTCCCAAATCTCCAAGTTCAAGGGCATCTTCCTATAACAAAAACATGCATGAGAAACCCAGAAGATGGTACACCGTGTGATCGGGAAAGGTTTCGAAAACGCACCTCATTTCTCATCTCCTTGTGCTCGGGTTGGCTATTACAGCCGCTTTACTAGCAATCTCCCTCCTTCGAGAATCAGCACCTTCAACCTCCTGTTCCGTACAGGTTGCAAATCGTCCTGAGGATGAACGGGAAGAGGGGGAACCAGTGAGAGACTAGCTCTAGGTGTTGGGACAGGCACAGGTCACTCTATTTTCCCATCAGGAAGAAGAATTAACCACAGGCTCAGCCTGCCGCCCAGAAGCAGAACAGGGCCTGAAGCAATCCTGTGCTTTTGCGGCCAGCTCCCAAAAAAACGAGTTGAAAAATCAAGCTCAGGGGCACTGCAATTCACAAACCTGCAGAGTTATAAATGATAACTCTCGTCCACAAATATATTGAGGGAAGGCAACGAGGAGGATTTGAAAGCAAGGCAGAATTGCAGGAAACAGATTTCAGGAGGTAGAGTCGAATCGCCTTTAAAGCACAGGAAAAGTGGCAAAACCTCGACCATGATGCCCTTGGCCAAAAAGGGCGTATGCGTTTTTTCCTGAATATATTCAGGAAAAAACGCATACGCCCTTTTTGGCCAACCAAGCAACCTGGAAAGGCAAATCAGCGCTACAAAGAAGTCTCGCTTCCCATCGGTCAAAAGGGCCATGCTGAATAAAGTGTCAAAACCAGAAATGCAGGACAGGCCATGGAGAAACGGGAGCCTTACTACGCTGATGGGCGGGATGTAAATTGCCAACAGCCACTCTGGAGAAGTGTACGGTGTTTCCTGAAACATCTAAAGAACTCAGCATAGAGAGCATAAGGCACTTCCACTCATGGGCGTATAAATTGGGAAAACTAAAAATCAGCAAGACACAGGCACCCCAAAGTTTAGGGCTGCTCTGTTGACAAGAACCTCCACTTCGTTACACCTTAAATATCCCAGGAAAGAGAAAAATGGATAAGGAAGTTGTGGTCCTTATGTACAATGGCATATCACTCAGCCATGAAATTAACGTCATAAGGCTAGTAGCAGCATGATGAGAGGATTTAGGTACGACGATTCTAAGTGAAATAAGTCACACAGAAAAAGACACTTATCATAAGATATCACTTAGAGAGGGAATGTAAAAACCGCTACACTTGAACTGAATTACAAAACAGAACAGCGTCACATGTTTACAAAACACACTATGGCTGCTTAACGGGAAAGGTGAGGTCGGGTGAGGTAGAAAACAAGGGTTTCAAATTAGCTCAGATACCGTTCCATAAACCCAATATGTAATAGACAAGACCTACTCCTTGCTCAGTGAACTGGACTCGACACCCCCTATTCACCGCCCAAGAATATACCTGACTAGGAAGAATCTTCAAAGCTATGTATTGATATCTCTCTGTAAATGAGTCAAGTGGGTGTAAAGCAGCATAAACAGAGCAGTGAAAAGCAGCTAAACCCCATTATAAAAATCAATTACTTTTAAAATCCCGTGAAACAAAGACAGTGAAAGAGAGAGAAATTCTTACAAAATTCGTTCAGGGGCTGTGATGCCACCTGGATTGACCATATCTAGACCCACAGCTGATTGAGACATAAGGGTGGACACTCTTGGGGCTGAGAGGTTTGGTGAGGTTGGGTGAGCAAACGCAGACCCTTTAAAGTAATACTGCGTGGTATCCATCCCATGGGTCCCAAATCTCCAGGTTCAAGGGCATCTTCCTACATCGAAAACATGCATGAGAAACCCAGAAGATGGTACACCGTGTGATCGGGAAAGGTTTCTAAAACGCACCTCATTTCTCATCTCCTTGTGCTCGGGTTCGCCATTCCAGCCGCGTTAGTAGCAATCTCCCTCCGTGGAGAATCAGCACCTTTAACCTCCTGTTCCGTACAGGTTGCAATTTGTCCTGAGGATGAACGGGAAGAGGGGGAACCAATGAGAAACTAGCTCTAGGTGTTGGGACAGGCACAGGTCACTCTATTTTCCCATCAGGAAGAAGAATTAACCACAGGCTCAGCCTGCCGCCCGGAACCAGAATAGGGCCTGAAGCAATCCTGCGCTTTTGCGGCCAGCACCGAAGAAAGCGAGTTGAAAAATGGAGCTCAGGGGCACTGCAATTCACAAACCTGCAGAGTTAGAAATGATAACTCTCGTCCACAAATATATTGAGGGAAGGCAACGAGGAGGATTTGAAAGCAAGGCAGAATTGCAGGAAACAGATTTCAGGAGGTAGATTCGAATCGCCTTTAAAGCACAGGAAAGGCGGCAAAACCTCGACCATGATGCCCTTGGCCTAAAAGGGCGTATGCGTTTTTTCCTGAATATATTCAGGAAAAAACGCATACGCCCTTTTTGGCCAACCAAGCAACCTGGAAAGGCAAATCAGCGCTACAAAGAAGTCTCGCTTCCCATCGGTCAAAAGGGCCATGCTGAATAAAGTGTCAAAACCAGAAATGCAGGACAGGCCATGGAGAAACGGGAGCCTTGCTACGCTGATGGGCGTGATGTAAATTGCCAACAGCCACTCTGGAGAAGTGTACGGTGTGTCCTGAAACCTCTAAAAAACTCAGCTTAGAGAGCATAGGGCACTTCCACTCATGGGTGTATAAATTGGGAAAAGTAAAAATCAGCAAGACACAGGCACCCCAAAGTTTAGGGCTGCTCTGTTGACAAGAACCTCCACTTCGTTACACCTTAAATATCCCAGGAAAGAAAAAAATGGATAAAGAAGTTGTGGTCCTTATGTACAATGGAATATCACTCAGCCAGGAAATCAACGTCATAAGGCTAGTAGCAGCATGATGAGTGGATTTAGGTACGACGATTCTAAGTGAAATAAGTCAACCAGAAAACGACACTTATCATAAGATATCACTTATAGAGGGAATGTAAAAACCGCTACACTTGAACTGAATTACAAAACAGAACAGAGACACACGTTTACAAAACACACTATGGCTGCTTAACGGGAAAGGTGAGGTCGGGTGAGGCAGAAAACAAGGGTTTCAAATTAGCTCAGATACCGTTCAATAAACCCAATATGTAATAGACAAGACCTACTCCTTGCTCAGTGAACTGGACGCAAAAACCCCCTATTCACCGCCCAAGAATATATCTGACTAGGAAGAATCTTCAAAGCTATGTATTGATAGCTCTCTGTAAGTGAGTCAAGTGGGTGTAAAGCAGCATAAAAACAGCAGTGAAAAGCAGCTAAACCCCATTATAAAAATCAATTACTTTTAAAAACCCGTGAAACAATGACAGTGAAAGAGAGAAAAATTCTTACAATATTCGTTCAGGGGCTGTGATGCCACCTGGATTGACCATCTCTAGACCCACAGCTGATTGAGACATAAGGGTGGACACTCTTGTGGCTGAGAGGTTTGGTCAGGTTGGTTGAGGAAACGCAGGCCCTTTAAAGTAATACTGCGTGGTACCCATCCCATGGGTCCCAAATCTCCAAGTTCAAGGGCATCTTCCTATAACAAAAACATGCATGAGAAACCCAGAAGATGGTACACCGTGTGATCGGGAAAGGTTTCGAAAACGCACCTCATTTCTCATCTCCTTGTGCTCGGGTTGGCCATTACAGCCGCTTTACTAGCAATCTCCCTCCTTCGAGAATCAGCACCTTCAACCTCCTGTTCCGTACAGGTTGCAAATTGTCCTGAGGATGAACGGGAAGAGGGGGAACCAGTGAGAGACTAGCTCTAGGTGTTGGGACAGGCACAGGTCACTCTATTTTCCCATCAGGAAGAAGAATTAACCACAGGCTCAGCCTGCCGCCCGGAAGCAGAACAGGGCCTGAAGCAATCCTGTGCATTTGCGGCCAGCAACCAAAAAAACGAGTTGAAAAATCGAGCTCAGGGGCACTGCAATTCACAAACCTGCAGAGTTAGAAATGATAACTCTCGTCCACAAATATATTGAGGGAAGGCAACGAGGAGGATTTGAAAGCAAGGCAGAATTGCAGGAAACAGATTTCAGGAGGTAGAGTCGAATCGCCTTTAAAGCACAGGAAAAGCGGCAAAACCTCGACCATGATGCCCTTGGCCAAAAAGGGCGTATGCGTTTTTTCCTGAATATATTCAGGAAAAAACGCATACGCCCTTTTTGGCCAACCAAGCAACCTGGAAAGGCAAATCAGCGCTACAAAGAAGTCTCGCTTCCCATCGGTCAAAAGGGCCATGCTGAATAAAGTGTCAAAACCAGAAATGCAGGACAGGCCATGGAGAAACGGGAGCCTTACTACGCTGATGGGCAGGATGTAAATTGCCAACAGCCACTCTGGAGAAGTGTACGGTGTTTCCTGAAACATCTAAAGAACTCAGCATAGAGAGCATAAGGCACTTCCACTCATGGGCGTATAAATTGGGAAAACTAAAAATCAGCAAGACACAGGCACCCCAAAGTTTAGGGCTGCTCTGTTGACAAGAACCTCCACTTCGTTACACCTTAAATATCCCAGGAAAGAGAAACATGGATAAGGAAGTTGTGGTCCTTATGTACAATGGCATATCACTCAGCCATGAAATTAACGTCATAAGGCTAGTAGCAGCATGATGAGAGGATTTAGGTACGACGATTCTAAGTGAAATAAGTCACACAGAAAAAGACACTTATCATAAGATATCACTTAGAGAGGGAATGTAAAAACCGCTACACTTGAACTGAATTACAAAACAGAACAGCGTCACACGTTTACAAAACACACTATGGCTGCTTAACGGGAAAGGTGAGGTCGGGTGAGGTAGAAAACAAGGGTTTCAAATTAGCTCAGATACCGTTCCATAAACCCAATATGTAATAGACAAGACCTACTCCTTGCTCAGTGAACTGGACTCGACACCCCCTATTCACCGCCCAAGAATATACCTGACTAGGAAGAATCTTCAAAGCTATGTATTGATATCTCTCTGTAAATGAGTCAAGTGGGTGTAAAGCAGCATAAACAGAGCAGTGAAAAGCAGCTAAACCCCATTATAAAAATCAATTACTTTTAAAATCCCGTGAAACAAAGACAGTGAAAGAGAGAGAAATTCTTACAAAATTCGTTCAGGGGCTGTGATGCCACCTGGATTGACCATCTCTAGACCCACAGCTGATTGAGACATAAGGGTGGACACTCTTGGGGCTGAGAGGTTTGGTGAGGTTGGGTGAGCAAACGCAGACCCTTTAAAGTAATACTGCGTGGTATCCATCCCATGGGTCCCAAATCTCCAGGTTCAAGGGCATCTTCCTACATCGAAAACATGCATGAGAAACCCAGAAGATGGTACACCGTGTGATCGGGAAAGGTTTCTACAACGCACCTCATTTCTCATCTCCTTGTGCTCGGGTTCGCCATTCCAGCCGCGTTAGTAGCAATCTCCCTCCGTGGAGAATCAGCACCTTTAACCTCCTGTTCCGTACAGGTTGCAATTTGTCCTGAGGATGAACGGGAAGAGGGGGAACCAATGAGAAACTAGCTCTAGGTGTTGGGACAGGCACAGGTCACTCTATTTTCCCATCAGGAAGAAGAATTAACCACAGGCTCAGCCTGCCGCCCGGAACCAGAATAGGGCCTGAAGCAATCCTGCGCTTTTGCGGCCAGCTCCGAAGAAAGCGAGTTGAAAAATGGAGCTCAGGGGCACTGCAATTCACAAACCTGCAGAGTTAGAAATGATAACTCTCGTCCACAAATATATTGTGGGAAGGCAACGAGGAGGATTTGAAAGCAAGGCAGAATTGCAGGAAACAGATTTCAGGAGGTAGATTCGAATCGCCTTTAAAGCACAGGAAAGGCGGCAAAACCTCGACCATGATGCCCTTGGCCAAAAAGGGCGTATGCGTTTTTTCCTGAATATATTCAGGAAAAAACGCATACGCCCTTTTTGGCCAACCAAGCAACCTGGAAAGGCAAATCAGCGCTACAAAGAAGTCTCGCTTCCCATCGGTCAAAAGGGCCATGCTGAATAAAGTGTCAAAACCAGAAATGCAGGACAGGCCATGGAGAAACGGGAGCCTTGCTACGCTGATGGGCGGGATGTAAATTGCCAACAGCCACTCTGGAGAAGTGTACGGTGTGTCCTGAAACCTCTAAAAAACTCAGCTTAGAGAGCATAGGGCACTTCCACTCATGGGTGTATAAATTGGGAAAAGTAAAAATCAGCAAGACACAGGCACCCCAAAGTTTAGGGCTGCTCTGTTGACAAGAACCTCCACTTCGTTACACCTTAAATATCCCAGGAAAGAAAAAAATGGATAAAGAAGTTGTGGTCCTTATGTACAATGGAATATCACTCAGCCAGGAAATCAACGTCATAAGGCTAGTAGCAGCATGATGAGTGGATTTAGGTACGACGATTCTAAGTGAAATAAGTCAACCAGAAAACGACACTTATCATAAGATATCACTTATAGAGGGAATGTAAAAACCGCTACACTTGAACTGAATTACAAAACAGAACAGAGACACACGTTTACAAAACACACTATGGCTGCTTAACGGGAAAGGTGAGGTCGGGTGAGGCAGAAAACAAGGGTTTCAAATTAGCTCAGATACCGTTCAATAAACCCAATATGTAATAGACAAGACCTACTCCTTGCTCAGTGAACTGGACGCAAAAACCCCCTATTCACCGCCCAAGAATATATCTGACTAGGAAGAATCTTCAAAGCTATGTATTGATATCTCTCTGTAAGTGAGTCAAGTGGGTGTAAAGCAGCATAAAAACAGCAGTGAAAAGCAGCTAAACCCCAGTATAAAAATCAATTACTTTTAAAAACCCGTGAAACAAAGACAGTGAAAGAGAGAGAAATTCTTACAATATTCGTTCAGGGGCTGTGATGCCACCTGGATTGACCATCTCTAGACCCACAGCTGATTGAGACATAAGGGTGGACACTCTTGTGGCTGAGAGGTTTGGTCAGGTTGGTTGAGGAAACGCAGGCCCTTTAAAGTAATACTGCGTGGTACCCATCCCATGGGTCCCAAATCTCCAAGTTCAAGGGCATCTTCCTATAACAAAAACATGCATGAGAAACCCAGAAGATGGTACACCGTGTGATCGGGAAAGGTTTCGAAAACGCACCTCATTTCTCATCTCCTTGTGCTCGGGTTGGCCATTACAGCCGCTTTACTAGCAATCTCCCTCCTTCGAGAATCAGCACCTTCAACCTCCTGTTCCGTACAGGTTGCAAATTGTCCTGAGGATGAACGGGAAGAGGGGGAACCAGTGAGAGACTAGCTCTAGGTGTTGGGACAGGCACAGGTCACTCTATTTTCCCATCAGGAAGAAGAATTAACCACAGGCTCAGCCTGCCGCCCGGAAGCAGAACAGGGCCTGAAGCAATCCTGTGCTTTTGCGGCCAGCTCCCAAAAAAACGAGTTGAAAAATCGAGCTCAGGGGCACTGCAATTCACAAACCTGCAGAGTTAGAAATGATAACTCTCGTCCACAAATATATTGAGGGAAGGCAACGAGGAGGATTTGAAAGCAAGGCAGAATTGCAGGAAACAGATTTCAGGAGGTAGAGTCGAATCGCCTTTAAAGCACAGGAAAAGCGGCAAAACCTCGACCATGATGCCCTTGGCCAAAAAGGGCGTATGCGTTTTTTCCTGAATATATTCAGGAAAAAACGCATACGCCCTTTTTGGCCAACCAAGCAACCTGGAAAGGCAAATCAGCGCTACAAAGAAGTCTCGCTTCCCATCGGTCAAAAGGGCCATGCTGAATAAAGTGTCAAAACCAGAAATGCAGGACAGGCCATGGAGAAACGGGAGCCTTACTACGCTGATGGGCGGGATGTAAATTGCCAACAGCCACTCTGGAGAAGTGTACGGTGTTTCCTGAAACATCTAAAGAACTCAGCATAGAGAGCATAAGGCACTTCCACTCATGGGCGTATAAATTGGGAAAACTAAAAATCAGCAAGACACAGGCACCCCAAAGTTTAGGGCTGCTCTGTTGACAAGAACCTCCACTTCGTTACACCTTAAATATCCCAGGAAAGAGAAACATGGATAAGGAAGTTGTGGTCCTTATGTACAATGGCATATCACTCAGCCATGAAATTAACGTCATAAGGCTAGTAGCAGCATGATGAGAGGATTTAGGTACGACGATTCTAAGTGAAATAAGTCACACAGAAAAAGACACTTATCATAAGATATCACTTAGAGAGGGAATGTAAAAACCGCTACACTTGAACTGAATTACAAAACAGAACAGCGTCACACGTTTACAAAACACACTATGGCTGCTTAACGGGAAAGGTGAGGTCGGGTGAGGTAGAAAACAAGGGTTTCAAATTAGCTCAGATACCGTTCCATAAACCCAATATGTAATAGACAAGACCTACTCCTTGCTCAGTGAACTGGACTCGACACCCCCTATTCACCGCCCAAGAATATACCTGACTAGGAAGAATCTTCAAAGCTATGTATTGATATCTCTCTGTAAATGAGTCAAGTGGGTGTAAAGCAGCATAAACAGAGCAGTGAAAAGCAGCTAAACCCCATTATAAAAATCAATTACTTTTAAAATCCCGTGAAACAAAGACAGTGAAAGAGAGAGAAATTCTTACAAAATTCGTTCAGGGGCTGTGATGCCACCTGGATTGACCATCTCTAGACCCACAGCTGATTGAGACATAAGGGTGGACACTCTTGGGGCTGAGAGGTTTGGTGAGGTTGGGTGAGCAAACGCAGACCCTTTAAAGTAATACTGCGTGGTATCCATCCCATGGGTCCCAAATCTCCAGGTTCAAGGGCATCTTCCTACATCGAAAACATGCATGAGAAACCCAGAAGATGGTACACCGTGTGATCGGGAAAGGTTTCTACAACGCACCTCATTTCTCATCTCCTTGTGCTCGGGTTCGCCATTCCAGCCGCGTTAGTAGCAATCTCCCTCCGTGGAGAATCAGCACCTTTAACCTCCTGTTCCGTACAGGTTGCAATTTGTCCTGAGGATGAACGGGAAGAGGGGGAACCAATGAGAGACTAGCTCTAGGTGTTGGGACAGGCACAGGTCACTCTATTTTCCCATCAGGAAGAAGAATTAACCACAGGCTCAGCCTGCCGCCCGGAACCAGAATAGGGCCTGAAGCAATCCTGCGCTTTTGCGGCCAGCTGCGAAGAAAGCGAGTTGAAAAATGGAGCTCAGGGGCACTGCAATTCACAAACCTGCAGAGTTAGAAATGATAACTCTCGTCCACAAATATATTGAGGGAAGGCAACGAAGAGGATTTGAAAGCAAGGCAGAATTGCAGGAAACAGATTTCAGGAGGTAGATTCGAATCGCCTTTAAAGCACAGGAAAGGCGGCAAAACCTCGACCATGATGCCCTTGGCCAAAAAGGGCGTATGCGTTTTTTCCTGAATATATTCAGGAAAAAACGCATACGCCCTTTTTGGCCAACCAAGCAACCTGGAAAGGCAAATCAGCGCTACAAAGAAGTCTCGCTTCCCATCGGTCAAAAGGGCCATGCTGAATAAAGTGTCAAAACCAGAAATGCAGGACAGGCCATGGAGAAACGGGAGCCTTGCTACGCTGATGGGCGTGATGTAAATTGCCAACAGCCACTCTGGAGAAGTGTACGGTGTGTCCTGAAACCTCTAAAAAACTCAGCTTAGAGAGCATAGGGCACTTCCACTCATGGGTGTATAAATTGGGAAAAGTAAAAATCAGCAAGACACAGGCACCCCAAAGTTTAGGGCTGCTCTGTTGACAAGAACCTCCACTTCGTTACACCTTAAATATCCCAGGAAAGAAAAAAATGGATAAAGAAGTTGTGGTCCTTATGTACAATGGAATATCACTCAGCCAGGAAATCAACGTCATAAGGCTAGTAGCAGCATGATGAGTGGATTTAGGTACGACGATTCTAAGTGAAATAAGTCAACCAGAAAACGACACTTATCATAAGATATCACTTATAGAGGGAATGTAAAAACCGCTACACTTGAACTGAATTACAAAACAGAACAGAGACACACGTTTACAAAACACACTATGGCTGCTTAACGGGAAAGGTGAGGTCGGGTGAGGCAGAAAACAAGGGTTTCAAATTAGCTCAGATACCGTTCAATAAACCCAATATGTAATAGACAAGACCTACTCCTTGCTCAGTGAACTGGACGCAAAAACCCCCTATTCACCGCCCAAGAATATATCTGACTAGGAAGAATCTTCAAAGCTATGTATTGATATCTCTCTGTAAGTGAGTCAAGTGGGTGTAAAGCAGCATAAAAACAGCAGTGAAAAGCAGCTAAACCCCATTATAAAAATCAATTACTTTTAAAAACCCGTGAAACAATGACAGTGAAAGAGAGAGAAATTCTTACAATATTCGTTCAGGGGCTGTGATGCCACCTGGATTGACCATCTCTAGACCCACAGCTGATTGAGACATAAGGGTGGACACTCTTGTGGCTGAGAGGTTTGGTCAGGTTGGTTGAGGAAACGCAGGCCCTTTAAAGTAATACTGCGTGGTACCCATCCCATGGGTCCCAAATCTCCAAGTTCAAGGGCATCTTCCTATAACAAAAACATGCATGAGAAACCCAGAAGATGGTACACCGTGTGATCGGGAAAGGTTTCGAAAACGCACCTCATTTCTCATCTCCTTGTGCTCGGGTTGGCCATTACAGCCGCTTTACTAGCAATCTCCCTCCTTCGAGAATCAGCACCTTCAACCTCCTGTTCCGTACAGGTTGCAAATTGTCCTGAGGATGAACGGGAAGAGGGGGAACCAGTGAGAGACTAGCTCTAGGTGTTGGGACAGGCACAGGTCACTCTATTTTCCCATCAGGAAGAAGAATTAACCACAGGCTCAGCCTGCCGCCCGGAAGCAGAACAGGGCCTGAAGCAATCCTGTGCTTTTGCGGCCAGCTCCCAAAAAAACGAGTTGAAAAATCGAGCTCAGGGGCAATGCAATTCACAAACCTGCAGAGTAATAAATGATAACTCTCGTCCACAAATATATTGAGGGAAGGCAACGAGGAGGATTTGAAAGCAAGGCAGAATTGCAGGAAACAGATTTCAGGAGGTAGAGTCGAATCGCCTTTAAAGCACAGGAAAAGCGGCAAAACCTCGACCATGATGCCCTTGGCCAAAAAGGGCGTATGCGTTTTTTCCTGAATATATTCAGGAAAAAACGCATACGCCCTTTTTGGCCAACCAAGCAACCTGGAAAGGCAAATCAGCGCTACAAAGAAGTCTCGCTTCCCATCGGTCAAAAGGGCCATGCTGAATAAAGTGTCAAAACCAGAAATGCAGGACAGGCCATGGAGAAACGGGAGCCTTACTACGCTGATGGGCGGGATGTAAATTGCCAACAGCCACTCTGGAGAAGTGTACGGTGTTTCCTGAAACATCTAAAGAACTCAGCATAGAGAGCATAAGGCACTTCCACTCATGGGCGTATAAATTGGGAAAACTAAAAATCAGCAAGACACAGGCACCCCAAAGTTTAGGGCTGCTCTGTTGACAAGAACCTCCACTTCGTTACACCTTAAATATCCCAGGAAAGAGAAAAATGGATAAGGAAGTTGTGGTCCTTATGTACAATGGCATATCACTCAGCCATGAAATTAACGTCATAAGGCTAGTAGCAGCATGATGAGAGGATTTAGGTACGACGATTCTAAGTGAAATAAGTCACACAGAAAAAGACACTTATCATAAGATATCACTTAGAGAGGGAATGTAAAAACCGCTACACTTGAACTGAATTACAAAACAGAACAGCGTCACACGTTTACAAAACACACTATGGCTGCTTAACGGGAAAGGTGAGGTCGGGTGAGGTAGAAAACAAGGGTTTCAAATTAGCTCAGATACCGTTCCATAAACCCAATATGTAATAGACAAGACCTACTCCTTGCTCAGTGAACTGGACTCGACACCCCCTATTCACCGCCCAAGAATATACCTGACTAGGAAGAATCTTCAAAGCTATGTATTGATATCTTTCTGTAAATGAGTCAAGTGGGTGTAAAGCAGCATAAACAGAGCAGTGAAAAGCAGCTAAACCCCATTATAAAAATCAATTACTTTTAAAATCCCGTGAAACAAAGACAGTGAAAGAGAGAGAAATTCTTACAAAATTCGTTCAGGGGCTGTGATGCCACCTGGATTGACCATCTCTAGACCCACAGCTGATTGAGACATAAGGGTGGACACTCTTGGGGCTGAGAGTTTTGGTGAGGTTGGGTGAGCAAACGCAGACCCTTTAAAGTAATACTGCGTGGTATCCATCCCATGGGTCCCAAATCTCCAGGTTCAAGGGCATCTTCCTACATCGAAAACATGCATGAGAAACCCAGAAGATGGTACACCGTGTGATCGGGAAAGGTTTCTACAACGCACCTCATTTCTCATCTCCTTGTGCTCGGGTTCGCCATTCCAGCCGCGTTAGTAGCAATCTCCCTCCGTGGAGAATCAGCACCTTTAACCTCCTGTTCCGTACAGGTTGCAATTTGTCCTGAGGATGAACGGGAAGAGGGGGAACCAATGAGAAACTAGCTCTAGGTGTTGGGACAGGCACAGGTCACTCTATTTTCCCATCAGGAAGAAGAATTAACCACAGGCTCAGCCTGCCGCCCGGAACCAGAATAGGGCCTGAAGCAATCCTGCGCTTTTGCGGCCAGCTCCGAAGAAAGCGAGTTGAAAAATGGAGCTCAGGGGCACTGCAATTCACAAACCTGCAGAGTTAGAAATGATAACTCTCGTCCACAAATATATTGAGGGAAGGCAACGAGGAGGATTTGAAAGCAAGGCAGAATTGCAGGAAACAGATTTCAGGAGGTAGATTCGAATCGCCTTTAAAGCACAGGAAAGGTGGCAAAACCTCGACCATGATGCCCTTGGCCAAAAAGGGCGTATGCGTTTTTTCCTGAATATATTCAGGAAAAAACGCATACGCCCTTTTTGGCCAACCAAGCAACCTGGAAAGGCAAATCAGCGCTACAAAGAAGTCTCGCTTCCCATCGGTCAAAAGGGCCATGCTGAATAAAGTGTCAAAACCAGAAATGCAGGACAGGCCATGGAGAAACGGGAGCCTTGCTACGCTGATGGGCGTGATGTAAATTGCCAACAGCCACTCTGGAGAAGTGTACGGTGTGTCCTGAAACCTCTAAAAAACTCAGCTTAGAGAGCATAGGGCACTTCCACTCATGGGTGTATAAATTGGGAAAAGTAAAAATCAGCAAGACACAGGCACCCCAAAGTTTAGGGCTGCTGTGTTGACAAGAACCACCACTTCGTTACACCTTAAATATCCCAGGAAAGAAAAAAATGGATAAAGAAGTTGTGGTCCTTATGTACAATGGAATATCACTCAGCCAGGAAATCAACGTCATAAGGCTAGTAGCAGCATGATGAGTGGATTTAGGTACGACGATTCTAAGTGAAATAAGTCAACCAGAAAACGACACTTATCATAAGATATCACTTATAGAGGGAATGTAAAAACCGCTACACTTGAACTGAATTACAAAACAGAACAGAGACACACGTTTACAAAACACACTATGGCTGCTTAACGGGAAAGGTGAGGTCGGGTGAGGCAGAAAACAAGGGTTTCAAATTAGCTCAGATACCGTTCAATAAACCCAATATGTAATAGACAAGACCTACTCCTTGCTCAGTGAACTGGACGCAAAAACCCCCTATTCACCGCCCAAGAATATATCTGACTAGGAAGAATCTTCAAAGCTATGTATTGATATCTCTCTGTAAGTGAGTCAAGTGGGTGTAAAGCAGCATAAAAACAGCAGAGAAAAGCAGCTAAACCCCATTATAAAAATCAATTACTTTTAAAAACCCGTGAAACAAAGACAGTGAAAGAGAGAGAAATTCTTACAATATTCGTTCAGGGGCTGTGATGCCACCTGGATTGACCATCTCTAGACCCACAGCTGATTGAGACATAAGGGTGGACACTCTTGTGGCTGAGAGGTTTGGTCAGGTTGGTTGAGGAAACGCAGGCCCTTTAAAGTAATACTGCGTGGTACCCATCCCATGGGTCCCAAATCTCCAAGTTCAAGGGCATCTTCCTATAACAAAAACATGCATGAGAAACCCAGAAGATGGTACACCGTGTGATCGGGAAAGGTTTCGAAAACGCACCTCATTTCTCATCTCCTTGTGCTCGGGTTGGCCATTACAGCCGCTTTACTAGCAATCTCCCTCCTTCGAGAATCAGCACCTTCAACCTCCTGTTCCGTACAGGTTGCAAATTGTCCTGAGGATGAACGGGAAGAGGGGGAACCAGTGAGAGACTAGCTCTAGGTGTTGGGACAGGCACAGGTCACTCTATTTTCCCATCAGGAAGAAGAATTAACCACAGGCTCAGCCTGCCGCCCGGAAGCAGAACAGGGCCTGAAGCAATCCTGTGCTTTTGCGGCCAGCTCCCAAAAAAACGAGTTGAAAAATCAAGCTCAGGGGCACTGCAATTCACAAACCTGCAGAGTTATAAATGATAACTCTCGTCCACAAATATATTGAGGGAAGGCAACGAGGAGGATTTGAAAGCAAGGCAGAATTGCAGGAAACAGATTTCAGGAGGTAGAGTCGAATCGCCTTTAAAGCACAGGAAAAGGGGCAAAACCTCGACCATGATGCCCTTGGCCAAAAAGGGCGTATGCGTTTTTTCCTGAATATATTCAGGAAAAAACGCATACGCCCTTTTTGGCCAACCAAGCAACCTGGAAAGGCAAATCAGCGCTACAAAGAAGTCTCGCTTCCCATCGGTCAAAAGGGCCATGCTGAATAAAGTGTCAAAACCAGAAATGCAGGACAGGCCATGGAGAAACGGGAGCCTTACTACGCTGATGGGCGGGATGTAAATTGCCAACAGCCACTCTGGAGAAGTGTACGGTGTTTCCTGAAACACCTAAAGAACTCAGCATAGAGAGCATAAGGCACTTCCACTCATGGGCGTATAAATTGGGAAAACTAAAAATCAGCAAGACACAGGCACCCCAAAGTTTAGGGCTGCTCTGTTGACAAGAACCTCCACTTCGTTACACCTTAAATATCCCAGGAAAGAGAAAAATGGATAAGGAAGTTGTGGTCCTTATGTACAATGGCATATCACTCAGCCATGAAATTAACGTCATAAGGCTAGTAGCAGCATGATGAGAGGATTTAGGTACGACGATTCTAAGTGAAATAAGTCACACAGAAAAAGACACTTATCATAAGATATCACTTAGAGAGGGAATGTAAAAACCGCTACACTTGAACTGAATTACAAAACAGAACAGCGTCACACGTTTACAAAACACACTATGGCTGCTTAACGGGAAAGGTGAGGTCGGGTGAGGTAGAAAACAAGGGTTTCAAATTAGCTCAGATACCGTTCCATAA
Organism: Balaenoptera borealis; assembly: GCF_965194805.1. NCBI lineage: Eukaryota > Metazoa > Chordata > Mammalia > Artiodactyla > Balaenopteridae > Balaenoptera > Balaenoptera borealis. The sequence continues at coordinate 77,745 of NW_028122967.1, forward strand.
ACCCAATATGTAATAGACAAGACCTACTCCTTGCTCAGTGAACTGGACTCGACACCCCCTATTCACCGCCCAAGAATATACCTGACTAGGAAGAATCTTCAAAGCTATGTATTGATATCTCTCTGTAAATGAGTCAAGTGGGTGTAAAGCAGCATAAACAGAGCAGTGAAAAGCAGCTAAACCCCATTATAAAAATCAATTACTTTTAAAATCCCGTGAAACAAAGACAGTGAAAGAGAGAGAAATTCTTACAAAATTCGTTCAGGGGCTGTGATGCCACCTGGATTGACCATATCTAGACCCACAGCTGATTGAGACATAAGGGTGGACACTCTTGGGGCTGAGAGGTTTGGTGAGGTTGGGTGAGCAAACGCAGACCCTTTAAAGTAATACTGCGTGGTATCCATCCCATGGGTCCCAAATCTCCAGGTTCAAGGGCATCTTCCTACATCGAAAACATGCATGAGAAACCCAGAAGATGGTACACCGTGTGATCGGGAAAGGTTTCTAAAACGCACCTCATTTCTCATCTCCTTGTGCTCGGGTTCGCCATTCCAGCCGCGTTAGTAGCAATCTCCCTCCGTGGAGAATCAGCACCTTTAACCTCCTGTTCCGTACAGGTTGCAATTTGTCCTGAGGATGAACGGGAAGAGGGGGAACCAATGAGAAACTAGCTCTAGGTGTTGGGACAGGCACAGGTCACTCTATTTTCCCATCAGGAAGAAGAATTAACCACAGGCTCAGCCTGCCGCCCGGAACCAGAATAGGGCCTGAAGCAATCCTGCGCTTTTGCGGCCAGCACCGAAGAAAGCGAGTTGAAAAATGGAGCTCAGGGGCACTGCAATTCACAAACCTGCAGAGTTAGAAATGATAACTCTCGTCCACAAATATATTGAGGGAAGGCAACGAGGAGGATTTGAAAGCAAGGCAGAATTGCAGGAAACAGATTTCAGGAGGTAGATTCGAATCGCCTTTAAAGCACAGGAAAGGTGGCAAAACCTCGACCATGATGCCCTTGGCCAAAAAGGGCGTATGCGTTTTTTCCTGAATATATTCAGGAAAAAACGCATACGCCCTTTTTGGCCAACCAAGCAACCTGGAAAGGCAAATCAGCGCTACAAAGAAGTCTCGCTTCCCATCGGTCAAAAGGGCCATGCTGAATAAAGTGTCAAAACCAGAAATGCAGGACAGGCCATGGAGAAACGGGAGCCTTGCTACGCTGATGGGCGTGATGTAAATTGCCAACAGCCACTCTGGAGAAGTGTACGGTGTGTCCTGAAACCTCTAAAAAACTCAGCTTAGAGAGCATAGGGCACTTCCACTCATGGGTGTATAAATTGGGAAAAGTAAAAATCAGCAAGACACAGGCACCCCAAAGTTTAGGGCTGCTCTGTTGACAAGAACCTCCACTTCGTTACACCTTAAATATCCCAGGAAAGAAAAAAATGGATAAAGAAGTTGTGGTCCTTATGTACAATGGAATATCACTCAGCCAGGAAATCAACGTCATAAGGCTAGTAGCAGCATGATGAGTGGATTTAGGTACGACGATTCTAAGTGAAATAAGTCAACCAGAAAACGACACTTATCATAAGATATCACTTATAGAGGGAATGTAAAAACCGCTACACTTGAACTGAATTACAAAACAGAACAGAGACACACGTTTACAAAACACACTATGGCTGCTTAACGGGAAAGGTGAGGTCGGGTGAGGCAGAAAACAAGGGTTTCAAATTAGCTCAGATACCGTTCAATAAACCCAATATGTAATAGACAAGACCTACTCCTTGCTCAGTGAACTGGACGCAAAAACCCCCTATTCACCGCCCAAGAATATATCTGACTAGGAAGAATCTTCAAAGCTATGTATTGATATCTCTCTGTAAGTGAGTCAAGTGGGTGTAAAGCAGCATAAAAACAGCAGTGAAAAGCAGCTAAACCCCATTATAAAAATCAATTACTTTTAAAAACCCGTGAAACAATGACAGTGAAAGAGAGAGAAATTCTTACAATATTCGTTCAGGGGCTGTGATGCCACCTGGATTGACCATCTCTAGACCCACAGCTGATTGAGACATAAGGGTGGACACTCTTGTGGCTGAGAGGTTTGGTCAGGTTGGTTGAGGAAACGCAGGCCCTTTAAAGTAATACTGCGTGGTACCCATCCCATGGGTCCCAAATCTCCAAGTTCAAGGGCATCTTCCTATAACAAAAACATGCATGAGAAACCCAGAAGATGGTACACCGTGTGATCGGGAAAGGTTTCGAAAACGCACCTCATTTCTCATCTCCTTGTGCTCGGGTTGGCCATTACAGCCGCTTTACTAGCAATCTCCCTCCTTCGAGAATCAGCACCTTCAACCTCCTGTTCCGTACAGGTTGCAAATTGTCCTGAGGATGAACGGGAAGAGGGGGAACCAGTGAGAGACTAGCTCTAGGTGTTGGGACAGGCACAGGTCACTCTATTTTCCCATCAGGAAGAAGAATTAACCACAGGCTCAGCCTGCCGCCCGGAAGCAGAACAGGGCCTGAAGCAATCCTGTGCATTTGCGGCCAGCAACCAAAAAAACGAGTTGAAAAATCGAGCTCAGGGGCACTGCAATTCACAAACCTGCAGAGTTAGAAATGATAACTCTCGTCCACAAATATATTGAGGGAAGGCAACGAGGAGGATTTGAAAGCAAGGCAGAATTGCAGGAAACAGATTTCAGGAGGTAGAGTCGAATCGCCTTTAAAGCACAGGAAAAGCGGCAAAACCTCGACCATGATGCCCTTGGCCAAAAAGGGCGTATGCGTTTTTTCCTGAATATATTCAGGAAAAAACGCATACGCCCTTTTTGGCCAACCAAGCAACCTGGAAAGGCAAATCAGCGCTACAAAGAAGTCTCGCTTCCCATCGGTCAAAAGGGCCATGCTGAATAAAGTGTCAAAACCAGAAATGCAGGACAGGCCATGGAGAAACGGGAGCCTTACTACGCTGATGGGCGGGATGTAAATTGCCAACAGCCACTCTGGAGAAGTGTACGGTGTTTCCTGAAACATCTAAAGAACTCAGCATAGAGAGCATAAGGCACTTCCACTCATGGGCGTATAAATTGGGAAAACTAAAAATCAGCAAGACACAGGCACCCCAAAGTTTAGGGCTGCTCTGTTGACAAGAACCTCCACTTCGTTACACCTTAAATATCCCAGGAAAGAGAAAAATGGATAAAGAAGTTGTGGTCCTTATGTACAATGGCATATCACTCAGCCATGAAATTAACGTCATAAGGCTAGTAGCAGCATGATGAGAGGATTTAGGTACGACGATTCTAAGTGAAATAAGTCACACAGAAAAAGACACTTATCATAAGATATCACTTAGAGAGGGAATGTAAAAACCGCTACACTTGAACTGAATTACAAAACAGAACAGTGTCACACGTTTACAAAACACACTATGGCTGCTTAACGGGAAAGGTGAGGTCGGGTGAGGTAGAAAACAAGGGTTTCAAATTAGCTCAGATACCGTTCCATAAACCCAATATGTAATAGACAAGACCTACTCCTTGCTCAGTGAACTGGACTCGACACCCCCTATTCACCGCCCAAGAATATACCTGACTAGGAAGAATCTTCAAAGCTATGTATTGATATCTCTCTGTAAATGAGTCAAGTGGGTGTAAAGCAGCATAAACAGAGCAGTGAAAAGCAGCTAAACCCCATTATAAAAATCAATTACTTTTAAAATCCCGTGAAACAAAGACAGTGAAAGAGAGAGAAATTCTTACAAAATTCGTTCAGGGGCTGTGATGCCACCTGGATTGACCATCTCTAGACCCACAGCTGATTGAGACATAAGGGTGGACACTCGTGGGGCTGAGAGGTTTGGTGAGGTTGGGTGAGCAAACGCAGACCCTTTAAAGTAATACTGCGTGGTATCCATCCCATGGGTCCCAAATCTCCAGGTTCAAGGGCATCTTCCTACATCGAAAACATGCATGAGAAACCCAGAAGATGGTACACCATGTGATCGGGAAAGGTTTCTACAACGCACCTCATTTCTCATCTCCTTGTGCTCGGGTTCGCCATTCCAGCCGCGTTAGTAGCAATCTCCCTCCGTGGAGAATCAGCACCTTTAACCTCCTGTTCCGTACAGGTTGCAATTTGTCCTGAGGATGAACGGGAAGAGGGGGAACCAATGAGAAACTAGCTCTAGGTGTTGGGACAGGCACAGGTCACTCTATTTTCCCATCAGGAAGAAGAATTAACGACAGGCTCAGCCTGCCGCCCGGAACCAGAATAGGGCCTGAAGCAATCCTGCGCTTTTGCGGCCAGCTCCGAAGAAAGCGAGTTGAAAAATGGAGCTCAGGGGCACTGCAATTCACAAACCTGCAGAGTTAGAAATGATAACTCTCGTCCACAAATATATTGTGGGAAGGCAACGAGGAGGATTTGAAAGCAAGGCAGAATTGCAGGAAACAGATTTCAGGAGGTAGATTCGAATCGCCTTTAAAGCACAGGAAAGGCGGCAAAACCTCGACCATGATGCCCTTGGCCAAAAAGGGCGTATGCGTTTTTTCCTGAATATATTCAGGAAAAAACGCATACGCCCTTTTTGGCCAACCAAGCAACCTGGAAAGGCAAATCAGCGCTACAAAGAAGTCTCGCTTCCCATTGGTCAAAAGGGCCATGCTGAATAAAGTGTCAAAACCAGAAATGCAGGACAGGCCATGGAGAAACGGGAGCCTTGCTACGCTGATGGGCGGGATGTAAATTGCCAACAGCCACTCTGGAGAAGTGTACGGTGTGTCCTGAAACCTCTAAAAAACTCAGCTTAGAGAGCATAGGGCACTTCCACTCATGGGTGTATAAATTGGGAAAAGTAAAAATCAGCAAGACACAGGCACCCCAAAGTTTAGGGCTGCTCTGTTGACAAGAACCTCCACTTCGTTACACCTTAAATATCCCAGGAAAGAAAAAAATGGATAAAGAAGTTGTGGTCCTTATGTACAATGGAATATCACTCAGCCAGGAAATCAACGTCATAAGGCTAGTAGCAGCATGATGAGTGGATTTAGGTACGACGATTCTAAGTGAAATAAGTCAACCAGAAAACGACACTTATCATAAGATATCACTTATAGAGGGAATGTAAAAACCGCTACACTTGAACTGAATTACAAAACAGAACAGAGACACACGTTTACAAAACACACTATGGCTGCTTAACGGGAAAGGTGAGGTCGGGTGAGGCAGAAAACAAGGGTTTCAAATTAGCTCAGATACCGTTCAATAAACCCAATATGTAATAGACAAGACCTACTCCTTGCTCAGTGAACTGGACGCAAAAACCCCCTATTCACCGCCCAAGAATATATCTGACTAGGAAGAATCTTCAAAGCTATGTATTGATATCTCTCTGTAAGTGAGTCAAGTGGGTGTAAAGCAGCATAAAAACAGCAGTGAAAAGCAGCTAAACCCCATTATAAAAATCAATTACTTTTAAAAACCCGTGAAACAAAGACAGTGAAAGAGAGAGAAATTCTTACAATATTCGTTCAGGGGCTGTGATGCCACCTGGATTGACCATCTCTAGACCCACAGCTGCTTGAGACATAAGGGTGGACACTCTTGTGGCTGAGAGGTTTGGTCAGGTTGGTTGAGGAAACGCAGGCCCTTTAAAGTAATACTGCGTGGTACCCATCCCATGGGTCCCAAATCTCCAAGTTCAAGGGCATCTTCCTATAACAAAAACATGCATGAGAAACCCAGAAGATGGTACACCGTGTGATCGGGAAAGGTTTCGAAAACGCACCTCATTTCTCATCTCCTTGTGCTCGGGTTGGCCATTACAGCCGCTTTACTAGCAATCTCCCTCCTTCGAGAATCAGCACCTTCAACCTCCTGTTCCGTACAGGTTGCAAATTGTCCTGAGGATGAACGGGAAGAGGGGGAACCAGTGAGAGACTAGCTCTAGGTGTTGGGACAGGCACAGGTCACTCTATTTTCCCATCAGGAAGAAGAATTAACCACAGGCTCAGCCTGCCGCCCGGAAGCAGAACAGGGCCTGAAGCAATCCTGTGCTTTTGCGGCCAGCTCCCAAAAAAACGAGTTGAAAAATCGAGCTCAGGGGCACTGCAATTCACAAACCTGCAGAGTTAGAAATGATAACTCTCGTCCACAAATATATTGAGGGAAGGCAATGAGGAGGATTTGAAAGCAAGGCAGAATTGCAGGAAACAGATTTCAGGAGGTAGAGTCGAATCGCCTTTAAAGCACAGGAAAAGCGGCAAAACCTCGACCATGATGCCCTTGGCCAAAAAGGGCGTATGCGTTTTTTCCTGAATATATTCAGGAAAAAACGCATACGCCCTTTTTGGCCAACCAAGCAACCTGGAAAGGCAAATCAGCGCTACAAAGAAGTCTCGCTTCCCATCGGTCAAAAGGGCCATGCTGAATAAAGTGTCAAAACCAGAAATGCAGGACAGGCCATGGAGAAACGGGAGCCTTACTACGCTGATGGGCGGGATGTAAATTGCCAACAGCCACTCTGGAGAAGTGTACGGTGTTTCCTGAAACATCTAAAGAACTCAGCATAGAGAGCATAAGGCACTTCCACTCATGGGCGTATAAATTGGGAAAACTAAAAATCAGCAAGACACAGGCACCCCAAAGTTTAGGGCTGCTCTGTTGACAAGAACCTCCACTTCGTTACACCTTAAATATCCCAGGAAAGAGAAAAATGGATAAGGAAGTTGTGGTCCTTATGTACAATGGCATATCACTCAGCCATGAAATTAACGTCATAAGGCTAGTAGCAGCATGATGAGAGGATTTAGGTACGACGATTCTAAGTGAAATAAGTCACACAGAAAAAGACACTTATCATAAGATATCACTTAGAGAGGGAATGTAAAAACCGCTACACTTGAACTGAATTACAAAACAGAACAGTGTCACACGTTTACAAAACACACTATGGCTGCTTAACGGGAAAGGTGAGGTCGGGTGAGGTAGAAAACAAGGGTTTCAAATTAGCTCAGATACCGTTCCATAAACCCAATATGTAATAGACAAGACCTACTCCTTGCTCAGTGAACTGGACTCGACACCCCCTATTCACCGCCCAAGAATATACCTGACTAGGAAGAATCTTCAAAGCTATGTATTGATATCTCTCTGTAAATGAGTCAAGTGGGTGTAAAGCAGCATAAACAGAGCAGTGAAAAGCAGCTAAACCCCATTATAAAAATCAATTACTTTTAAAATCCCGTGAAACAAAGACAGTGAAAGAGAGAGAAATTCTTACAAAATTCGTTCAGGGGCTGTGATGCCACCTGGATTGACCATCTCTAGACCCACAGCTGATTGAGACATAAGGGTGGACACTCTTGGGGCTGAGAGGTTTGGTGAGGTTGGGTGAGCAAACGCAGACCCTTTAAAGTAATACTGCGTGGTATCCATCCCATGGGTCCCAAATCTCCAGGTTCAAGGGCATCTTCCTACATCGAAAACATGCATGAGAAACCCAGAAGATGGTACACCGTGTGATCGGGAAAGGTTTCTAAAACGCACCTCATTTCTCATCTCCTTGTGCTCGGGTTCGCCATTCCAGCCGCGTTAGTAGCAATCTCCCTCCGTGGAGAATCAGCACCTTTAACCTCCTGTTCCGTACAGGTTGCAATTTGTCCTGAGGATGAACGGGAAGAGGGGGAACCAATGAGAGACTAGCTCTAGGTGTTGGGACAGGCACAGGTCACTCTATTTTCCCATCAGGAAGAAGAATTAACCACAGGCTCAGCCTGCCGCCCGGAACCAGAATAGGGCCTGAAGCAATCCTGCGCTTTTGCGGCCAGCTCCGAAGAAAGCGAGTTGAAAAATGGAGCTCAGGGGCACTGCAATTCACAAACCTGCAGAGTTAGAAATGATAACTCTCGTCCACAAATATATTGAGGGAAGGCAACGAGGAGGATTTGAAAGCAAGGCAGAATTGCAGGAAACAGATTTCAGGAGGTAGAGTCGAATCGCCTTTAAAGCACAGGAAAAGCTGCAAAACCTCGACCATGATGCCCTTGGCCAAAAAGGGCGTATGCGTTTTTTCCTGAATATATTCAGGAAAAAAAGCATACGCCCTTTTTGGCCAACAAAGCAACCTGGAAAGGCAAATCAGCGCTACAAAGAAGTCTCGCTTCCCATCGGTCAAAAGCGCCATGCTGAATAAAGTGTCAAAACCAGAAATGCAGGACAGGCCATGGAGAAATGGGAGCCTTACTACGCTGATGGGCGGGATGTAAATTGCCAACAGCCACTCTGGAGAAGTGTACGGTGTTTCCTGAAACATCTAAAGAACTCAGCATAGAGAGCATAAGGCACTTCCACTCATGGGCGTATAAATTGGGAAAACTAAAAATCAGCAAGACATAGGCACCCCAAAGTTTAGCGCTGCTCTGTTGACAAGAACCTCCACTTCGTTACACCTTAAATCTCAAAGGAAAGAGAAAAATGGATAAGGAAGTTGTGGTCCTTATGTACAATGGCATATCACTCAGCCATGAAATTAACGTCATAAGGCTAGTAGCAGCATGATGAGAGGATTTAGGTACGACGATTCTAAGTGAAATAAGTCACACAGAAAAACACACTTATCATAAGATATCACTTAGAGAGGGAATGTAAAAACCGCTACACTTGAACTGAATTACAAAACAGAACAGCGTCACACGTTTAGAAGACACACTATGGCTGCTTAACGGGAAAGGTGAGGTGGGTGATGCATAAAACAAGGGTTTCAAATTAGCTCAGATACCGTTCCATAAACCCAATATGTAATAGACAAGACCTACTCCTTGCTCAGTGAACTGGACTCAACACCCCCTGTTCACCGCCCAATAATATATCTGACTAGTAAGAATCTTAAAACCAATGTATTGATATCCCTCTGTAAGTGAGTCAAGTGGGTGTAAAGCGGCATAAACACAGCAGTGAAAAGCAGCTAAACCCCATTACAAAAATCAATTACTTTTAAAAACCCGTGAAACAAAGACAGTGAAAGAGAGAGAAATTCTTACAAAATTCGTTCAGGGGCTGTGATGCCACCTGGATTGACCATCTCTAGACCCACAGCTGATTGAGACATAAGGGTGGACACTCTTGGGGCTGAGAGGTTTGGTGAGGTTGGGTGAGCAAACGCAGACCCTTTAAAGTAATACTGCGTGGTATCCATCCCATGGGTCCAAAATCTCCAGGTTCAAGGGCATCTTCCTACATCGAAAACATGCATGAGAAACCCAGAAGATGGTACACCGTGTGATCGGGAAAGGTTTCTAAAACGCACCTCATTTCTCATCTCCTTGTGCTCGGGTTGGCCATTACAGCCGCTTTACTAGCAATCTCCCTCCTTCGAGAATCAGCACCTTCAACCTCCTGTTCCGTACAGGTTGCAATTTGTCCTGAGGATGAACGGGAAGAGGGGGAACCAGTGAGAGACTAGCTCTAGGTGTTGGGACAGGCACAGGTCACTCTATTTTCCCATCAGGAAGAAGAATTAACCACAGGCTCAGCCTGCCGCCTGGAAGCAGAACAGGGCCTGAAGCAATCCTGTGCTTTTGCGGCCAGCTCCCAAAAAAGCGAGTTGAAAAATCGAGCTCAGGGGCACTGCAATTCACAAACCTGCAGAGTTAGAAATGATAACTCTCGTCCACAAATATATTGAGGGAAGGCAACGAGGAGGATTTGAAAGCAAGGCAGAATTGCAGGAAACAGATTTCAGGAGGTAGAGTCGAATCGCCTTTAAAGCACAGGAAAAGTGGCAAAACCTCGACCATGATGCCCTTGGCCAAAAAGGGCGTATGCGTTTTTTCCTGAATATATTCAGGAAAAAACGCATACGCCCTTTTTGGCCAACCAAGCAACCTGGAAAGGCAAATCAGCGCTACAAAGAAGTCTCGCTTCCCATCGGTCAAAAGGGCCATGCTGAATAAAGTGTCAAAACCAGAAATGCAGGACAGGCCATGGAGAAACGGGAGCCTTACTACGCTGATGGGCGGGATGTAAATTGCCAACAGCCACTCTGGAGAAGTGTACGGTGTTTCCTGAAACATCTAAAGAACTCAGCATAGAGAGCATAAGGCACTTCCACTCATGGGCGTATAAATTGGGAAAACTAAAAATCAGCAAGACACAGGCACCCCAAAGTTTAGGGCTGCTCTGTTGACAAGAACCTCCACTTCGTTACACCTTAAATATCCCAGGAAAGAGAAAAATGGATAAGGAAGTTGTGGTCCTTATGTACAATGGCATATCACTCAGCCATGAAATTAACGTCATAAGGCTAGTAGCAGCATGATGAGAGGATTTAGGTACGACGATTCTAAGTGAAATAAGTCACACAGAAAAAGACACTTATCATAAGATATCACTTATAGAGGGAATGTAAAAACCGCTACACTTGAACTGAATTACAAAACAGAACAGAGACACACGTTTACAAAACACACTATGGCTGCTTAACGGGAAAGGTGAGGTCGGGTGAGGCAGAAAACAAGGGTTTCAAATTAGCTCAGATACCATTCAATAAACCCAATATGTAATAGACAAGACCTACTCCTTGCTCAGTGAACTGGACGCAAAAACCCCCTATTCACCGCCCAAGAATATATCTGACTAGGAAGAATCTTCAAAGCTATGTATTGATATCTCTCTGTAAGTGAGTCAAGTGGGTGTAAAGCAGCATAAAAACAGCAGTGAAAAGCAGCTAAACCCCATTATAAAAATCAATTACTTTTAAAAACCCGTGAAACAAAGACAGTGAAAGAGAGAGAAATTCTTACAATATTCGTTCAGGGGCTGTGATGCCACCTGGATTGACCATCTCTAGACCCACAGCTGCTTGAGACATAAGGGTGGACACTCTTGGGGCTGAGAGGTTTGGTCAGGTTGGTTGAGGAAACGCAGGCCCTTTAAAGTAATACTGCGTGTTACCCATCCCATGGGTCCCAAATCTCCAAGTTCAAGGGCATCTTCCTATAACAAAAACATGCATGAGAAACCCAGAAGATGGTACACCGTGTGATCGGGAAAGGTTTCGAAAACGCACCTCATTTCTCATCTCCTTGTGCTCGGGTTGGCCATTACAGCCGCTTTACTAGCAATCTCCCTCCTTCGAGAATCAGCACCTTCAACCTCCTGTTCCGTACAGGTTGCAAATTGTCCTGAGGATGAACGGGAAGAGGGGGAACCAGTGAGAGACTAGCTCTAGGTGTTGGGACAGGCACAGGTCACTCTATTTTCCCATCAGGAAGAAGAATTAACCACAGGCTCAGCCTGCCGCCCGGAAGCAGAACAGGGCCTGAAGCAATCCTGTGCATTTGCGGCCAGCAACCAAAAAAACGAGTTGAAAGATCGAGCTCAGGGGCACTGCAATTCACAAAACTGCAGAGTTAGAAATGATAACTCTCGTCCACAAATATATTGAGGGAAGGCAACGAGGAGGATTTGAAAGCAAGGCAGAATTGCAGGAAACAGATTTCAGGAGGTAGAGTCGAATCGCCTTTAAAGCACAGGAAAAGCGGCAAAACCTCGACCATGATGCCCTTGGCCAAAAAGGGCGTATGCGTTTTTTCCTGAATATATTCAGGAAAAAACGCATACGCCCTTTTTGGCCAACCAAGCAACCTGGAAAGGCAAATCAGCGCTACAAAGAAGTCTCGCTTCCCATCGGTCAAAAGGGCCATGCTGAATAAAGTGTCAAAACCAGAAATGCAGGACAGGCCATGGAGAAACGGGAGCCTTACTACGCTGATGGGCGGGATGTAAATTGCCAACAGCCACTCTGGAGAAGTGTACGGTGTTTCCTGAAACATCTAAAGAACTCAGCATAGAGAGCATAAGGCACTTCCACTCATGGGCGTATAAATTGGGAAAACTAAAAATCAGCAAGACACAGGCACCCCAAAGTTTAGGGCTGCTCTGTTGACAAGAACCTCCACTTCGTTACACCTTAAATATCCCAGGAAAGAGAAACATGGATAAGGAAGTTGTGGTCCTTATGTACAATGGCATATCACTCAGCCATGAAATTAACGTCATAAGGCTAGTAGCAGCATGATGAGAGGATTTAGGTACGACGATTCTAAGTGAAATAAGTCACACAGAAAAAGACACTTATCATAAGATATCACTTAGAGAGGGAATGTAAAAACCGCTACACTTGAACTGAATTACAAAACAGAACAGCGTCACACGTTTACAAAACACACTATGGCTGCTTAACGGGAAAGGTGAGGTCGGGTGAGGTAGAAAACAAGGGTTTCAAATTAGCTCAGATACCGTTCCATAAACCCAATATGTAATAGACAAGACCTACTCCTTGCTCAGTGAACTGGACTCGACACCCCCTATTCACCGCCCAAGAATATACCTGACTAGGAAGAATCTTCAAAGCTATGTATTGATATCTCTCTGTAAATGAGTCAAGTGGGTGTAAAGCAGCATAAACAGAGCAGTGAAAAGCAGCTAAACCCCATTATAAAAATCAATTACTTTTAAAATCCCATGAAACAAAGACAGTGAAAGAGAGAGAAATTCTTACAAAATTCGTTCAGGGGCTGTGATGCCACCTGGATTGACCATTTCTAGACCCACAGCTGATTGAGACATAAGGGTGGACACTCTTGGGGCTGAGAGGTTTGGTGAGGTTGGGTGAGCAAACGCAGACCCTTTAAAGTAATACTGCGTGGTATCCATCCCATGGGTCCCAAATCTCCAGGTTCAAGGGCATCTTCCTACATCGAAAACATGCATGAGAAACCCAGAAGATGGTACACCGTGTGATCGGGAAAGGTTTCTACAACGCACCTCATTTCTCATCTCCTTGTGCTCGGGTTCGCCATTCCAGCCGCGTTAGTAGCAATCTCCCTCCGTGGAGAATCAGCACCTTTAACCTCCTGTTCCGTACAGGTTGCAATTTGTCCTGAGGATGAACGGGAAGAGGGGGAACCAATGAGAAACTAGCTCTAGGTGTTGGGACAGGCACAGGTCACTCTATTTTCCCATCAGGAAGAAGAATTAACCACAGGCTCAGCCTGCCGCCCGGAAGCAGAACAGGGCCTGAAGCAATCCTACGCTTTTGCGGCCAGCTCCGAAGAAAGCGAGTTGAAAAATGGAGCTCAGGGGCACTGCAATTCACAAACCTGCAGAGTTAGAAATGATAACTCTCGTCCACAAATATATTGTGGGAAGGCAACGAGGAGGATTTGAAAGCAAGGCAGAATTGCAGGAAACAGATTTCAGGAGGTAGATTCGAATCGCCTTTAAAGCACAGGAAAGGCGGCAAAACCTCGACCATGATGCCCTTGGCCAAAAAGGGCGTATGCGTTTTTTCCTGAATATATTCAGGAAAAAACGCATACGCCCTTTTTGGCCAACCAAGCAACCTGGAAAGGCAAATCAGCGCTACAAAGAAGTCTCGCTTCCCATCGGTCAAAAGGGCCATGCTGAATAAAGTGTCAAAACCAGAAATGCAGGACAGGCCATGGAGAAACGGGAGCCTTGCTACGCTGATGGGCGGGATGTAAATTGCCAACAGCCACTCTGGAGAAGTGTACGGTGTGTCCTGAAACCTCTAAAAAACTCAGCTTAGAGAGCATAGGGCACTTCCACTCATGGGTGTATAAATTGGGAAAAGTAAAAATCAGCAAGACACAGGCACCCCAAAGTTTAGGGCTGCTCTGTTGACAAGAACCTCCACTTCGTTACACCTTAAATATCCCAGGAAAGAAAAAAATGGATAAAGAAGTTGTGGTCCTTATGTACAATGGAATATCACTCAGCCAGGAAATCAACGTCATAAGGCTAGTAGCAGCATGATGAGTGGATTTAGGTACGACGATTCTAAGTGAAATAAGTCAACCAGAAAACGACACTTATCATAAGATATCACTTATAGAGGGAATGTAAAAACCGCTACACTTGAACTGAATTACAAAACAGAACAGAGACACACGTTTACAAAACACACTATGGCTGCTTAACGGGAAAGGTGAGGTCGGGTGAGGCAGAAAACAAGGGTTTCAAATTAGCTCAGATACCGTTCAATAAACCCAATATGTAATAGACAAGACCTACTCCTTGCTCAGTGAACTGGACGCAAAAACCCCCTATTCACCGCCCAAGAATATATCTGACTAGGAAGAATCTTCAAAGCTATGTATTGATATCTCTCTGTAAGTGAGTCAAGTGGGTGTAAAGCAGCATAAAAACAGCAGTGAAAAGCAGCTAAACCCCATTATAAAAATCAATTACTTTTAAAAACCCGTGAAACAAAGACAGTGAAAGAGAGAGAAATTCTTACAATATTCGTTCAGGGGCTGTGATGCCACCTGGATTGACCATCTCTAGACCCACAGCTGCTTGAGACATAAGGGTGGACACTCTTGTGGCTGAGAGGTTTGGTCAGGTTGGTTGAGGAAACGCAGGCCCTTTAAAGTAATACTGCGTGGTACCCATCCCATGGGTCCCAATTCTCCAAGTTCAAGGGCATCTTCCTATAACAAAAACATGCATGAGAAACCCAGAAGATGGTACACCGTGTGATCGGGAAAGGTTTCGAAAACGCACCTCATTTCTCATCTCCTTGTGCTCGGGTTGGCCATTACAGCCGCTTTACTAGCAATCTCCCTCCTTCGAGAATCAGCACCTTCAACCTCCTGTTCCGTACAGGTTGCAAATTGTCCTGAGGATGAACGGGAAGAGGGGGAACCAGTGAGAGACTAGCTCTAGGTGTTGGGACAGGCACAGGTCACTCTATTTTCCCATCAGGAAGAAGAATTAACCACAGGCTCAGCCTGCCGCCCGGAAGCAGAACAGGGCCTGAAGCAATCCTGTGCTTTTGCGGCCAGCTCCCAAAAAAACGAGTTGAAAAATCGAGCTCAGGGGCACTGCAATTCACAAACCTGCAGAGTTAGAAATGATAACTCTCGTCCACAAATATATTGAGGGAAGGCAACGAGGAGGATTTGAAAGCAAGGCAGAATTGCAGGAAACAGATTTCAGGAGGTAGAGTCGAATCGCCTTTAAAGCACAGGAAAAGCGGCAAAACCTCGACCATGATGCCCTTGGCCAAAAAGGGCGTATGCGTTTTTTCCTGAATATATTCAGGAAAAAACGCATACGCCCTTTTTGGCCAACCAAGCAACCTGGAAAGGCAAATCAGCGCTACAAAGAAGTCTCGCTTCCCATCGGTCAAAAGGGCCATGCTGAATAAAGTGTCAAAACCAGAAATGCAGGACAGGCCATGGAGAAACGGGAGCCTTACTACGCTGATGGGCAGGATGTAAATTGCCAACAGCCACTCTGGAGAAGTGTACGGTGTTTCCTGAAACATCTAAAGAACTCAGCATAGAGAGCATAAGGCACTTCCACTCATGGGCGTATAAATTGGGAAAACTAAAAATCAGCAAGACACAGGCACCCCAAAGTTTAGGGCTGCTCTGTTGACAAGAACCTCCACTTCGTTACACCTTAAATATCCCAGGAAAGAGAAAAATGGATAAGGAAGTTGTGGTCCTTATGTACAATGGCATATCACTCAGCCATGAAATTAACGTCATAAGGCTAGTAGCAGCATGATGAGAGGATTTAGGTACGACGATTCTAAGTGAAATAAGTCACACAGAAAAAGACACTTATCATAAGATATCACTTAGAGAGGGAATGTAAAAACCGCTACACTTGAACTGAATTACAAAACAGAACAGCGTCACACGTTTACAAAACACACTATGGCTGCTTAACGGGAAAGGTGAGGTCGGGTGAGGTAGAAAACAAGGGTTTCAAATGAGCTCAGATACCGTTCCATAAACCCAATATGTAATAGACAAGACCTACTCCTTGCTCAGTGAACTGGACTCGACACCCCCTGTTCACCGCCCAAGAATATACCTGACTAGGAAGAATCTTCAAAGCTATGTATTGATATCTCTCTGTAAATGAGTCAAGTGAGTGTAAAGCAGCATGAACAGAGCAGTGAAAAGCAGCTACACCCCATTATAAAAATCAATTACTTTTAAAATCCCGTGAAACAAAGACAGTGAAAGAGAGAGAAATTCTTACAAAATTCGTTCAGGGGCTGTGATGCCACCTGGATTGACCATATCTAGACCCACAGCTGATTGAGACATAAGGGTGGACACTCTTGGGGCTGAGAGGTTTGGTGAGGTTGGGTGAGCAAACGCAGACCCTTTAAAGTAATACTGCGTGGTATCCATCCCATGGGTCCAAAATCTCCAGGTTCAAGGGCATCTTCCTACATCGAAAACATGCATGAGAAACCCAGAAGATGGTACACCGTGTGATCGGGAAAGGTTTCGAAAACGCACCTCATTTCTCATCTCCTTGTGCTCGGGTTGGCCATTACAGCCGCTTTACTAGCAATCTCCCTCCTTCGAGAATCAGCACCTTTAACCTCCTGTTCCGTACAGGTTGCAATTTGTCCTGAGGATGAACGGGAAGAGGGGGAACCAGTGAGAGACTAGCTCTAGGTGTTGGGACAGGCACAGGTCACTCTATTTTCCCATCAGGAAGAAGAATTAACCACAGGCTCAGCCTGCCGCCCGGAAGCAGAACAGGGCCTGAAGCAATCCTACGCTTTTGCGGCCAGCTCCCAAAAAAGTGAGTTGAAAAATCGAGCTCAGGGGCACTGCAATTCACAAACCTGCAGAGTTAGAAATGATAACTCTCGTCCACAAATATATTGAGGGAAGGCAACGAGGAGGATTTGAAAGCAAGGCAGAATTGCAGGAAACAGATTTCAGGAGGTAGAGTCGAATCGCCTTTAAAGCACAGGAAAAGCGGCAAAACCTCGACCATGATGCCCTTGGCCAAAAAGGGCGTATGCGTTTTTTCCTGAATATATTCAGGAAAAAACGCATACGCCCTTTTTGGCCAACCAAGCAACCTGGAAAGGCAAATCAGCGCTACAAAGAAGTCTCGCTTCCCATCGGTCAAAAGGGCCATGCTGAATAAAGTGTCAAAACCAGAAATGCAGGACAGGCCATGGAGAAACGGGAGCCTTGCTACGCTGATGGGCGGGATGTAAATTGCCAACAGCCACTCTGGAGAAGTGTACGGTGTGTCCTGAAACCTCTAAAAAACTCAGCTTAGAGAGCATAGGGCACTTCCACTCATGGGCATATAAATTGGGAAAACTAAAAATCAGCAAGACACAGGCACCCCAAAGTTTAGGGCTGCTCTGTTGACAAGAACCTCCACTTCGTTACACCTTAAATATCCCAGGAAAGAAAAAAATGGATAAAGAAGTTGTGGTCCTTATGTACAATGGAATATCACTCAGCCATGAAATCAACGTCATAAGGCTAGTAGCAGCATGATGAGTGGATTTAGGTACGACGATTCTAAGTGAAATAAGTCAACCAGAAAACGACACTTATCATAAGATATTACTTATAGAGGGAATGTAAAAACCGCTACACTTGAACTGAATTACAAAACAGAACAGAGACACACGTTTACAAAACACACTATGGCTGCTTAACGGGAAAGGTGAGGTCGGGTGAGGCAGAAAACAAGGGTTTCAAATTAGCTCAGATACCGTTCAATAAACCCAATATGTAATAGACAAGACCTACTCCTTGCTCAGTGAACTGGACTCGACACCCCCTATTCACCGCCCAAGAATATATCTGACTAGGAAGAATCTTCAAAGCTATGTATTGATATCTCTCTGTAAGTGAGTCAAGTGGGTGTAAAGCGGCATAAACACAGCAGTGAAAAGCAGCTAAACCCCATTATAAAAATCAATTACTTTTAAAAACCCGTGAAACAAAGACAGTGAAAGAGAGAGAAATTCTTACAAAATTCGTTCAGGGGCTGTGATGCCACCTTTATTGACCATCTCTAGACCCACAGCTGATTGAGACATAAGGGTGGACACTCTTGGGGCTGAGAGGTTTGGTGAGGTTGGGTGAGCAAACGCAGACCCTTTAAAGTAATACTGCGTGGTATCCATCCCATGGGTCCAAAATCTCCAGGTTCAAGGGCATCTTCCTACATCGAAAACATGCATGAGAAACCCAGAAGATGGTACACCGTGTGATCGGGAAAGGTTTCGAAAACGCACCTCATTTCTCATCTCCTTGTGCTCGGGTTGGCCATTACAGCCGCTTTACTAGCAATCTCCCTCCTTCGAGAATCAGCACCTTTAACCTCCTGTTCCGTACAGGTTGCAATTTGTCCTGAGGATGAACGGGAAGAGGGGGAACCAGTGAGAGACTAGCTCTAGGTGTTGGGACAGGCACAGGTCACTCTATTTTCCCATCAGGAAGAAGAATTAACCACAGGCTCAGCCTGCCGCCCGGAAGCAGAACAGGGCCTGAAGCAATCCTACGCTTTTGCGGCCAGCTCCCAAAAAAGTGAGTTGAAAAATAGAGCTCAGGGGCACTGCAATTCACAAACCTGCAGAGTTATAAATGATAACTCTCGTCCACAAATATATTGAGGGAAGGCAACGAGGAGGATTTGAAAGCAAGGCAGAATTGCAGGAAACAGATTTCAGGAGGTAGAGTCGAATCGCCTTTAAAGCACAGGAAAAGCGGCAAAACCTCGACCATGATGCCCTTGGCCAAAAAGGGCGTATGCGTTTTTTCCTGAATATATTCAGGAAAAAACGCATACGCCCTTTTTGGCCAACCAAGCAACCTGGAAAGGCAAATCAGCGCTACAAAGAAGTCTCGCTTCCCATCGGTCAAAAGGGACATGCTGAATAAAGTGTCAAAACCAGAAATGCAGGACAGGCCATGGAGAAACGGGAGCCTTGCTACGCTGATGGGCGGGATGTAAATTGCCAACAGCCACTCTGGAGAAGTGTACGGTGTGTCCTGAAACCTCTAAAAAACTCAGCTTAGAGAGCATAGGGCACTTCCACTCATGGGCATATAAATTGGGAAAACTAAAAATCAGCAAGACACAGGCACCCCAAAGTTTAGGGCTGCTCTGTTGACAAGAACCTCCACTTCGTTACACCTTAAATATCCCAGGAAAGAAAAAAATGGATAAAGAAGTTGTGGTCCTTATGTACAATGGAATATCACTCAGCCATGAAATCAACGTCATAAGGCTAGTAGCAGCATGATGAGTGGATTTAGGTACGACGATTCTAAGTGAAATAAGTCAACCAGAAAACGACACTTATCATAAGATATTACTTATAGAGGGAATGTAAAAACCGCTACACTTGAACTGAATTACAAAACAGAACAGAGACACACGTTTACAAAACACACTATGGCTGCTTAACGGGAAAGGTGAGGTCGGGTGAGGCAGAAAACAAGGGTTTCAAATTAGCTCAGATACCGTTCAATAAACCCAATATGTAATAGACAAGACCTACTCCTTGCTCAGTGAACTGGACTCGACACCCCCTATTCACCGCCCAAGAATATATCTGACTAGGAAGAATCTTCAAAGCTATGTATTGATATCTCTCTGTAAATGAGTCAAGTGGGTGTAAAGCAGCATAAACAGAGCAGTGAAAAGCAGCTAAACCCCATTATAAAAATCAATTACTTTTAAAATCCCGTGAAACAAAGACAGTGAAAGAGAGAGAAATTCTTACAAAATTCGTTCAGGGGCTGTGATGCCACCTTTATTGACCATCTCTAGACCCACAGCTGATTGAGATATAAGGGTGGACACTCGTGGGGCTGAGAGGTTTGGTGAGGTTGGGTGAGCAAACGCAGACCCTTTAAAGTAATACTGCGTGGTATCCATCCCATGGGGCCAAAATCTCCAGGTTCAAGGGCATCTTCCTACATCGAAAACATGCATCAGAAACCCAGAAGATGGTACACCGTGTGATCGGGAAAGGTTTCGAAAACGCACCTCATTTCTCATCTCCTTGTGCTCGGGTTGGCCATTACAGCCGCTTTACTAGCAATCTCCCTCCTTCGAGAATCAGCACCTTTAACCTCCTGATCCGTACAGGTTGCAATTTGTCCTGAGGATGAACGGGAAGAGGGGGAACCAGTGAGAGACTAGATCTAGGTGTTGGGACAGGCACAGGTCACTCTATTTTCCCATCAGGAAGAAGAATTAACCACAGGCTCAGCCTGCCACCCGGAAGCAGAACAGGGCCTGAAGCAATCCTGCGCTTTTGCGGCCAGCTCCCAAAAAAGCGAGTTGAAAAATCGAGCTCAGGGGCACTGCAATTCACAAACCTGCAGAGTTAGAAATGATAACTCTCGTCCACAAATATATTGAGGGAAGGCAACGAGGAGGATTTGAAAGCAAGGCAGAATTGCAGGAAACAGATTTCAGGAGGTAGAGTCGAATCGCCTTTAAAGCAGAGGAAAAGCGGCAAAACCTCGACCATGATGCCCTTGGCCAAAAAGGGCGTATGCGTTTTTTCCTGAATATATTCAGGAAAAAACGCATACGCGCTTTTTGGCCAACAAAGCAACCTGGAAAGGCAAATCAGCGCTACAAAGAAGTCTCGCTTCCCATCGGTCAAAAGGGCCATGCTGAATAAAGTGTCAAAACCAGAAATGCAGGACAGGCCATGGAGAAATGGGAGCCTTACTACGCTGATGGGCGGGATGTAAATTGCCAACAGCCACTCTGGAGAAGTGTACGGTGTTTCCTGAAACATCTAAGAAACTCAGCTTAGAGAGCATAAGGCACTTCCACTCATGGGCGTATAAATTGGGAAAACTAAAAATCAGCAAGACACAGGCACCCCAAAGTTTAGGGCTGCTCTGTTGACAAGAACCTCCACTTCGTTACACCTTAAATATCCCAGGAAAGAGAAAAATGGATAAGGAAGTTGTGGTCCTTATGTACAATGGCATATCACTCAGCCATGAAATTAACGTCATAAGGCTAGTAGCAGCATGATGAGAGGATTTAGGTACGACGATTCTAAGTGAAATAAGTCACACAGAAAAAGACACTTATCATAAGATATCACTTATAGAGGGAATGTAAAAACCGCTACACTTGAACGGAATTACAAAACAGAACAGCGTCACATGTTTAGAAGACACACTATGGCTGCTTAACGGGAAAGGTGAGGTGGGTGATGCATAAAACAAGGGTTTCAAATTAGCTCAGATACCGTTCCATAAACCCAATATGTAATAGGCAAGACCTACTCCTTGCTCAGTGAACTGGACTCAACACCCCCTGTTCACCGCCCAAGAATATATCTGACTAGTAAGAATCTTAAAACCAATGTATTGATATCCCTCTGTAAGTGAGTCAAGTGGGTGTAAAGCGGCATAAACACAGCAGTGAAAAGCAGCTAAACCCCATTATAAAAATCAATTACTTTTAAAAACCCGTGAAACAAAGACAGTGAAAGAGAGAGAAATTCTTACAAAATTCGTTCAGGGGCTGTGATGCCACCTGGATTGACCATCTCTAGACCCACAGCTGATTGAGACATAAGGGTGGACACTCTTGGGGCTGAGAGGTTTGGTGAGGTTGGGTGAGCAAACGCAGACCCTTTAAAGTAATACTGCGTGGTATCCATCCCATGGGTCCAAAATCTCCAGGTTCAAGGGCATCTTCCTACATCGAAAACATGCATGAGAAACCCAGAAGATGGTACACCGTGTGATCGGGAAAGGTTTCGAAAACGCACCTCATTTCTCATCTCCTTGTGCTCGGGTTGGCCATTACAGCCGCTTTACTAGCAATCTCCCTCCTTCGAGAATCAGCACCTTTAACCTCCTGTTCCGTACAGGTTGCAATTTGTCCTGAGGATGAACGGGAAGAGGGGGAACCAGTGAGAGACTAGCTCTAGGTGTTGGGACAGGCACAGGTCACTCTATTTTCCCATCAGGAAGAAGAATTAACCACAGGCTCAGCCTGCCGCCCGGAAGCAGAACAGGGCCTGAAGCAATCCTGTGCTTTTGCCGCCAGCTCCCAAAAAAGCGAGTTGAAAAATCGAGCTCAGGGGCACTGCAATTCACAAACATGCAGAGTTATAAATGATAACTCTCGTCCACAAATATATTGAGGGAAGGCAACGCAGAGGATTTGAAAGCAAGGCAGAATTGCAGGAAAGAGATTTCAGGAGGTACAGTTGAATCGCCTTTAAAGCTCGGGAAAAGCGGCAAAACCTCGACAATGATGCCCTTGGCCAAAAAGGGCGTTTGCGTTTTTTCCTGAATATATTCAGGAAAAAACGCAAACGCCCTTTTTGGCCAACCAAGCAACCTGGAAAGGCAAATCAGTGCTACAAAGAAGTCTCGCTTCCCATCGGTCAAAAGGGCCATGCTGAATAAAGTGTCAAAACCAGAAATGCAGGACAGGCCATGGAGAAACGGGAGCCTTGCTACGCTGATGCGCGGGATGTAAATTGCCAACAGCCACTCTGGAGAAGTGTACGGTGTGTCCTGAAACATCTAAAAAACTCAGCTTAGAGAGCATAGGGCACTTCCACTCATGGGCGTATAAATTGGGAAAACTAAAAATCAGCAAGACACAGGCACCCCAAAGTTTAGGGCTGCTCTGTTGACAAGAACCTCCACTTCGTTACACCTTAAATATCCCAGGAAAGAGAAAAATGGATAAGGAAGTTGTGGTCCTTATGTACAATGGCATATCACTCAGCCATGAAATTAACGTCATAAGGCTAGTAGCAGCATGATGAGAGGATTTAGGTATGACGATTCTAAGTGAAATAAGTCACACAGAAAAAGACACTTATCATAAGATATCACTTATAGAGGGAATGTAAAAACCGCTACACTTGAACTGAATTACAAAACAGAACAGCGTCACACGTTTAGAAGACACACTATGGCTGCTTAACGGGAAAGGTGAGGTGGGGTGATGCATAAAACAAGGGTTTCAAATAGGCTCAGATACCGTTCCATACACCCAATATGTAATAGACAAGACCTACTCCTTGCTCAGTGAAGTGGACTAAACACCCCCTGTTCACCGCCCAAGAATATATCTGACTAGTAAGAATCTTAAAACCAATGTATTGATATCCCTCTGTAAGTGAGTCAAGTGGGTGTAAAGCGGCATAAACACAGCAGTGAAAAGCAGCTAAACCCCATTATAAAAATCAATTACTTTTAAAAACCCGTGAAACAAAGACAGTGAAAGAGAGAGAAATTCTTACAAAATTCGTTCAGGGGCTGTGATGCCACCTGGATTGACCATCTCTAGACCCACAGCTGATTGAGACATAAGGGTGGACACTCTTGGGGCTGAGAGGTTTGGTGAGGTTGGGTGAGCAAACGCAGACCCTTTAAAGTAATACTGCGTGGTATCCATCCCATGGGTCCAAAATCTCCAGGTTCAAGGGCATCTTCCTACATCGAAAACATGCATGAGAAACCCAGAAGATGGTACACCGTGTGATCGGGAAAGGTTTCTAAAACGCACCTCATTTCTCATCTCCTTGTGCTCGGGTTGGCCATTACAGCCGCTTTACTAGCAATCTCCCTCCTTCGAGAATCAGCACCTTTAACCTCCTGTTCCGTACAGGTTGCAATTTGTCCTGAGGATGAACGGGAAGAGGGGGAACCAATGAGAAACTAGCTCTAGGTGTTGGGACAGGCACAGGTCACTCTATTTTCCCATCAGGAAGAAGAATTAACCACAGGCTCAGCCTGCCGCCCGGAAGCAGAACAGGCCCTGAAGCAATCCTGTGCTTTTGCGGCCAGCTCCCAAAAAAGCGAGTTGAAAAATGGAGCTCAGGGGCACTGCAATTCACAAACCTACAGAGTTAGAAATGATAACTCTCGTCCACAAATATATTGAGGGAAGGCAACGAGGAGGATTTGAAAGCAAGGGAGAATTGCAGGAAACAGATTTCAGGAGGTAGAGTCGAATCGCCTTTAAAGCACAGGAAAAGCGGCAAAACCTCGACCATGATGCCCTTGGCCAAAAAGGGCGTATGCGTTTTTTCCTGAATATATTCAGGAAAAAACGCATACGCCCTTTTTGGCCAACCAAGCAACCTGGAAAGGCAAATCAGCGCTACAAAGAAGTCTCGCTTCCCATCGGTCAAAAGGGCCATGCTGAATAAAGTGTCAAAACCAGAAATGCAGGACAGGCCATGGAGAAATGGGAGCCTTACTACGCTGATGGGCGGGATGTAAATTGCCAACAGCCACTCTGGAGAAGTGTACGGTGTTTCCTGAAACATCTAAAGAACTCAGCATAGAGAGCATAAGGCACTTCCACTCATGGGCGTATAAATTGGGAAAACTAAAAATCAGCAAGACACAGGCACCCCAAAGTTTAGGGCTGCTCTGTTGACAAGAACCTCCACTTCGTTACACCTTAAATATCCCAGGAAAGAGAAAAATGGATAAGGAAGTTGTGGTCCTTATGTACAATGGCATATCACTCAGCCATGAAATCAACGTCATAAGGCTAGTAGCAGCATGATGAGTGGATTTAGGTACGACGATTCTAAGTGAAATAACTCAACCAGAAAACAACACTTATCATAAGATATGACTTATAGAGGGAATGTAAAAACCGCTACACTTGAACTGAATTACAAAACAGAACAGAGACACACGTTTACAAAACACAGTATGGCTGCTTGACGGGAAAGGTGAGGTCGGGTGAGGTAGAAAACAGGGGTTTCAAATTAGCTCAGATACCGTTCCATAAACCCAATATGTAATAGACAAGACCTACTCCTTGCTCAGTGAACTGGACTCAACACCCCCTATTCACCGCCCAAGAATATATCTGACTAGGAACAATCTTCAAAGCTATGTATTGATATCCCTCTGTAAATGAGTCAAGTGGGTGTAAAGCAGCATAAACCCAGCAGTGAAAAGCAGCTAAACCCCATTATAAAAATCAATTACTTTTAAAATCCCATGAAACAAAGACAGTGAAAGGGAGAGAAATTCTTACAAAATTCGTTCAGGGGCTGTGATGCCACCTGGATTGACCATATCTAGACCCACAGCTGATTGAGACATAAGGGTGGACACTCTTGGGGCTGAGAGGTTTGGTGAGGTTGGGTGAGCAAACACAGACCCTTTAAAGTAATACTGTGTGGTATCCATCTCATGGGCCCCAAATCTCCAGGTTCAAGGGCATCTTCCTACATCGAAAACATGCATGAGAAACCCAGAAGATGGTACACCGTGTGATCGGGAAAGGTTTCTAAAACGCACCTCATTTCTCATCTCCTTGTGCTCGGGTTCGCCATTCCAGCCGCGTTAGTAGCAATCTCCCTCCGTGGAGAATCAGCACCTTTAACCTCCTGTTCCGTACAGGTTGCAATTTGTCCTGAGGATGAACGGGAAGAGGGGGAACCAATGAGAGACTAGGTCTAGGTGTTGGGACAAGCACAGGTCACTCTATTTTCCAATCAGGAAGAAGAATTAACCACAGGCTCAGCCTGCCGCCCGGAACAAGAATAGGGCCTGTAGCAATACTACGCTTTTGTGGCCAGCTCCCAAGAAAACGAGTTGAAAAATGGAGCTCAGGGGCACTGCAATTCACAAACCTGCAGAGTTAGAAATGATAACTCTCGTCCACAAATATATTGAGGAAAGGCAACGAAGAGGATTTGAAAGCAAGGCAGAATTACAGGAAACAGATTTCAGGAGGTAGATTCGAATCGCCTTTAAAGCACAGGAAAAGCGGCAAAACCTCGACCATGATGCCCTTGGCCAAAAAGGGCGTCTGCGTTTTTTCCTGAATATATTCAGGAAAAAACGCAGACGCCCTTTTTGGCCAACCAAGCAACCTGGAAAGGCAAATCAGCGCTACAAAGAAGTCTCGCTTCCCATCGGTCAAAAGGGCCATGCTGAATAAAGTGTCAAAACCAGAAATGCAGGACAGGCCATGGAGAAACAGGAGCGTTGCTACGCTGATTGGTGTGATGTAAATTGCCAAGAGCCACTCTGGAGAAGTGTACGGTGTGTCCTGAAACCTCTAAAAAACTCAGCTTAGAGAGCATAGGGCACGTCCACTCATGGGCGTATAAATTGGGAAAACTAAAAATCAGCAAGACACAGGCACCCCAAAGTTTAGGGCTGCTCTGTTGACAAGAACCTCCACTTCGTTACACCTTAAATATCCCAGGAAAGAGAAAAATGGATAAGGAAGTTGTGGTCCTTATGTACAATGGCATATCACTCAGCCATGAAATCAACGTCATAAGGCTAGTAGCAGCATGATGAGAGGATTTAGGTACGACGATTCTAAGTGAAATAAGTCACACAGAAAAAGACACTTATCATAAGATATCACTTAGAGAGGGAATGTAAAAACCGCTACACTTGAACTGAATTACAAAACAGAACAGAGACACACGTTTACAAAACACACTATGGCTGCTTAACGGGAAAGGTGAGGTCGGGTGAGGCAGAAAACAAGGGTTTCAAATTAGCTCAGATACCGTTCCATAAACCCAATATGTAATAGACAAGACCTACTCCTTGCTCAGTGAAGTGGACGCAACGCCCCCTGTTCACCGCCCAAGAATATATCAGACTAGTAAGACTCTTAAAACCAATGTATTGATATCTCTCTGTAAGTGAGTCAAGTGGGTGTAAAGCGGCATAAACACAGCAGTGAAAAGCAGCTAAACCCCATTATAAAAATCAATTACTTTTAAAAACCCGTGAAACAAAGACAGTGAAAGAGAGAGAAATTCATACAGAATTCGTTCAGGGGCTGTGATGACACCTTTATTGACCATCTCTAGACCCACAGCTGATTGAGACATAAGGGTGGACACTCGTGGGGCTGAGAGATTTGGTGAGGTTGGGTGAGCAAACGCAGACCCTTTAAAGTAATACTGCGTGGTACCCATCCCATGGGTCCCAAATCTCCAAGTTCAAGGGCATCTTCCTATATCAAAAACATGCATGAGAAACCCAGAAGACGGTACACCGTGCGATCGGGAAAGGTTTCTAAAACGCACCTCATTTCTCATCTCCTTGTGCTCTGGTTCGCCATTCCAACCGAGTTAGTAGCAATCTCCCTCCGTGGAGAATCAGCACCTTTAACCTCCTGTTCCGTACAGGTTGCAATCTGTCCTGAGGATGAACGGGAAGAGGGGGAACCAATGATAGACTAGCTCTAGGTGTTGGGACAGGCACAGATCACTCTATTTTCCCATCAGGAAGAAGAATTAACCACAGGCTCAGCCTGCCGCCCGGAACCAGAATAGGGCTTGAAGCAATCCTGCGCTTTTGCGGCCAACTCCGAAGAAAGCGAGTTGAAAAATGGAGCTCAGGGGCACTGCAATTCACAGACCTGCAGAGTTAGAAATGATAACTCTCGTCCACAAATATATTGAGGGAAGGCAACGAAGAGGATTTGAAAGCAAGGCAGAATTGCAGGAAACAGATTTCAGGAGGTAGATTCGAATCGCCTTTAAAGCACAGGAAAGGCGGCAAAACCTCGACCATGATGCCCTTGGCCAAAAAGGGCGTATACGTTTTTTCCTGAATATATTCAGGAAAAAATGCATACGCCCTTTTTGGCCAACCAAGCAACCTGGAAAGGCAAATCAGCGCTACAAAGAAGTCTCGCTTCCCATCGGTCAAAAGGGCCATGCTGAATAAAGTGTCAAAACCAGAAATGCAGGACAGGCCATGGAGAAACGGGAGCCTTGCTACGCTGATGGGCGGGATGTAAATTGCCAACAGCCACTCTGGAGAAGTGTACGGTGTGTCCTGAAACCTCTAAAAAACTCAGCTTAGAGAGCATAGGGCACTTCCACTCATGGGCATATAAATTGGGAAAACTAAAAATCAGCAAGACACAGGCACCCCAAAGTTTAGGGCTGCTCTGTTGACAAGAACCTCCACTTCGTTACACCTTAAATATCCCAGAAAAGAGAAAAATGGATAAGGAAGTTGTGGTCCTTATGTACAATGGCATATCACTCAGCCATGAAATTAACGTCATAAGGCTAGTAGCAGCATGATGAGAGCATTTAGGTACGACGATTCTAAGTGAAATAAGTCACACAGAAAAAGACACTTATCATAAGATATCACTTATAGAGGGAATGCAAAAACCACTACACTTGAACGGAATTACAAAACAGAACAGCGTCACACGTTTAGAAGACACACTATGGCTGCTTAACGGGAAAGGTGAGGTGGGTGATGCATAAAACAAGGGTTTCAAATTAGCTCAGATACCGTTCCATAAACCCAATATGTAATAGACAAGACCTACTCCTTGCTCAGTGAACTGGACTCAACACCCCCTGTTCACCGCCCAAGAATATATCTGACTAGTAAGAATCTTAAAACCAATGTATTGATATCCCTCTGTAAGTGAGTCAAGTGGGTGTAAAGCGGCATAAACACAGCAGTGAAAAGCAGCTAAACCCCATTATAAAAATCAATTACTTTTAAAAACCCGTGAAACAAAGACAGTGAAAGAGAGAGAAATTCTTACAAAATTCGTTCAGGGGCTGTGATGCCACCTGGATTGACCATCTCTAGACCCACAGCTGATTGAGACATAAGGGTGGACACTCTTGGGGCTGAGAGGTTTGGTGAGGTTGGGTGAGCAAACGCAGACCCTTTAAAGTAATACTGCGTGGTATCCATCCCATGGGTCCAAAATCTCCAGGTTCAAGGGCATCTTCCTACATCGAAAACATGCATGAGAAACCCAGAAGATGGTACACCGTGTGATCGGGAAAGGTTTCGAAAACGCACCTCATTTCTCATCTCCTTGTGCTCGGGTTGGCCATTACAGCCGCTTTACTAGCAATCTTCCTCCTTCGAGAATCAGCACCTTTAACCTCCTGTTCCGTACAGGTTGCAATTTGTCCTGAGGATGAACGGGAAGAGGGGGAACCAGTGAGAGACTAGCTCTAGGTGTTGGGACAGGCACAGGTCACTCTATTTTCCCATCAGGAAGAAGAATTAACCACAGGCTCAGCCTGCCGCCCGGAAGCAGAACAGGGCCTGAAGCAATCCTGTGCTTTTGCGGCCAGCTCCCAAAAAAGCGAGTTGAAAAATGGATCTCAGGGGCACTGCAATTCACAAACCTACAGAGTTAGAAATGATAACTCTCGTCCACAAATATATTGAGGGAAGGCAACGAGGAGGATTTGAAAGCAAGGGAGATTTGCAGGAAACAGATTTCAGGAGGTAGAGTCGAATCGCCTTTAAAGCACAGGAAAAGCGGCAAAACCTCGACCATGATGCCCTTGGCCAAAAAGGGCGTATGCGTTTTTTCCTGAATATATTCAGGAAAAAACGCATACGCCCTTTTTGGCCAACCAAGCAACCTGGAAAGGCAAATCAGCGCTACAAAGAAGTCTCGCTTCCCATCGGTCAAAAGGGCCATGCTGAATAAAGTGTCAAAACCAGAAATGCAGGACAGGCCATGGAGAAACGGGAGCCTTACTACGCTGATGGGCGGGATGTAAATTGCCAACAGCCACTCTGGAGAAGTGTACGGTGTTTCCTGAAACATCTAAAGAACTCAGCATAGAGAGCATAAGGCACTTCCACTCATGGGCGTATAAATTGGGAAAACTAAAAATCAGCAAGACACAGGCACCCCAAAGTTTAGGGCTGCTCTGTTGACAAGAACCTCCACTTCGTTACACCTTAAATATCCCAGGAAAGAGAAAAATGGATAAGGAAGTTGTGGTCCTTATGTACAATGGCATATCACTCAGCCATGAAATCAACGTCATAAGGCTAGTAGCAGCATGATGAGTGGATTTAGGTACGACGATTCTAAGTGAAATAAGTCAACCAGAAAACAACACTTATCATAAGATATGACTTATAGAGGGAATGTAAAAACCGCTACACTTGAACTGAATTACAAAACAGAACAGAGACACACGTTTACAAAACACACTATGGCTGCTTGACGGGAAAGGTGAGGTCGGGTGAGGTAGAAAACAGGGGTTTCAAATTAGCTCAGATACCGTTCCATAAACCCAATATGTAATAGACAAGACCTACTCCTTGCTCAGTGAACTGGACTCAAGACCCCCTATTCACCGCCCAAGAATATATCTGACTAGGAACAATCTTCAAAGCTATGTATTGATATCCCTCTGTAAATGAGTCAAGTGGGTGTAAAGCAGCATAAACCCAGCAGTGAAAAGCAGCTAAACCCCATTATAAAAATCAATTACTTTTAAAATCCCATGAAACAAAGACAGTGAAAGGGAGAGAAATTCTTACAAAATTCGTTCAGGGGCTGTGATGCCACCTGGATTGACCATATCTAGACCCACAGCTGATTGAGACATAAGGGTGGACACTCGTGGGGCTGAGAGATTTGGTGAGGTTGGGTGAGCAAACGCAGACCCTTTAAAGTAATACTGCGTGGTACCCATCCCATGGGTCCCAAATCTCCAAGTTCAAGGGCATCTTCCTATATCAAAAACATGCATGAGAAACCCAGAAGATGGTACACCGTGCGATCGGGAAAGGTTTCTAAAACGCACCTCATTTCTCATCTCCTTGTGCTCTGGTTCGCCATTCCAACCGAGTTAGTAGCAATCTCCCTCCGTGGAGAATCAGCACCTTTAACCTCCTGTTCCGTACAGGTTGCAATCTGTCCTGAGGATGAACGGGAAGAGGGGGAACCAATGATAGACTAGCTCTAGGTGTTGGGACAGGCACAGATCACTCTATTTTCCCATCAGGAAGAAGAATTAACCACAGGCTCAGCCTGCCGCCCGGAACCAGAATAGGGCTTGAAGCAATCCTGCGCTTTTGCGGCCAACTCCGAAGAAAGCGAGTTGAAAAATGGAGCTCAGGGGCACTGCAATTCACAGACCTGCAGAGTTAGAAATGATAACTCTCGTCCACAAATATATTGAGGGAAGGCAACGAAGAGGATTTGAAAGCAAGGCAGAATTGCAGGAAACAGATTTCAGGAGGTAGATTCGAATCGCCTTTAAAGCACAGGAAAAGCGGCAAAACCTCGACCATGATGCCCTTGGCCAAAAAGGGCGTATACGTTTTTTCCTGAATATATTCAGGAAAAAATGCATACGCCCTTTTTGGCCAACCAAGCAACCTGGAAAGGCAAATCAGCGCTACAAAGAAGTCTCGCTTCCCATCGGTCAAAAGGGCCATGCTGAATAAAGTGTCAAAACCAGAAATGCAGGACAGGCCATGGAGAAACGGGAGCCTTGCTACGCTGATGGGCGGGATGTAAATTGCCAACAGCCACTCTGGAGAAGTGTACGGTGTGTCCTGAAACCTCTAAAAAACTCAGCTTAGAGAGCATAGGGCACTTCCACTCATGGGCATATAAATTGGGAAAACTAAAAATCAGCAAGACACAGGCACCCCAAAGTTTAGGGCTGCTCTGTTGACAAGAACCTCCACTTCGTTACACCTTAAATATCCCAGAAAAGAGAAAAATGGATAAGGAAGTTGTGGTCCTTATGTACAATGGCATATCACTCAGCCATGAAATTAACGTCATAAGGCTAGTAGCAGCATGATGAGAGGATTTAGGTACGACGATTCTAAGTGAAATAAGTCACACAGAAAAAGACACTTATCATAAGATATCACTTATAGAGGGAATGCAAAAACCACTACACTTGAACGGAATTACAAAACAGAACAGCGTCACACGTTTAGAAGACACACTATGGCTGCTTAACGAGAAAGGTGAGGTGGGTGATGCATAAAACAAGGGTTTCAAATTAGCTCAGATACCGTTCCATAAACCCAATATGTAATAGACAAGACCTACTCCTTGCTCAGTGAACTGGACTCAACACCCCCTGTTCACCGCCCAAGAATATATCTGACTAGTAAGAATCTTAAAACCAATGTATTGATATCCCTCTGTAAGTGAGTCAAGTGGGTGTAAAGCGGCATAAACACAGCAGTGAAAAGCAGCTAAACCCCATTATAAAAATCAATTACTTTTAAAAACCCGTGAAACAAAGACAGTGAAAGAGAGAGAAATTCTTACAAAATTCGTTCAGGGGCTGTGATGCCACCTGGATTGACCATCTCTAGACCCACAGCTGATTGAGACATAAGGGTGGACACTCTTGGGGCTGAGAGGTTTGGTGAGGTTGGGTGAGCAAACGCAGACCCTTTAAAGTAATACTGCGTGGTATCCATCCCATGGGTCCAAAATCTCCAGGTTCAAGGGCATCTTCCTACATCGAAAACATGCATGAGAAACCCAGAAGATGGTACACCGTGTGATCGGGAAAGGTTTCGAAAACGCACCTCATTTCTCATCTCCTTGTGCTCGGGTTGGCCATTACAGCCGCTTTACTAGCAATCTTCCTCCTTCGAGAATCAGCACCTTTAACCTCCTGTTCCGTACAGGTTGCAATTTGTCCTGAGGATGAACGGGAAGAGGGGGAACCAGTGAGAGACTAGCTCTAGGTGTTGGGACAGGCACAGGTCACTCTATTTTCCCATCAGGAAGAAGAATTAACCACAGGCTCAGCCTGCCGCCCGGAAGCAGAACAGGGCCTGAAGCAATCCTGCGCTTTTGCGGCCAGCTCCCAAAAAAGCGAGTTGAAAAATCGAGCTCAGGGGCACTGCAATTCACAAACCTGCAGAGTTATAAATGATAACTCTCGTCCACAAATATATTGAGGGAAGGCAACGAGGAGGATTTGAAAGCAAGGCAGAATTGCAGGAAACAGATTTCAGGAGGTAGAGTCGAATCGCCTTTAAAGCACAGGAAAAGCGGCAAAACCTCGACCATGATGCCCTTGGCCAAAAAGGGCGTATGCGTTTTTTCCTGAATATATTCAGGAAAAAACGCATACGCCCTTTTTGGCCAACCAAGCAACCTGGAAAGGCAAATCAGCGCTACAAAGAAGTCTCGCTTCCCATCGGTCAAAAGGGCCATGCTGAATAAAGTGTCAAAACCAGAAATGCAGGACAGGCCATGGAGAAACGGGAGCCTTGCTACGCTGATGGGCGGGATGTAAATTGCCAACAGCCACTCTGGAGAAGTGTACGGTGTGTCCTGAAACCTCTAAAAAACTCAGCTTAGAGAGCATAGGGCACTTCCACTCATGGGCATATAAATTGGGAAAACTAAAAATCAGCAAGACACAGGCACCCCAAAGTTTAGGGCTGCTCTGTTGACAAGAACCTCCACTTCGTTACACCTTAAATATCCCAGGAAAGAAAAAAATGGATAAAGAAGTTGTGGTCCTTATGTACAATGGAATATCACTCAGCCATGAAATCAACGTCATAAGGCTAGTAGCAGCATGATGAGTGGATTTAGGTACGACGATTCTAAGTGAAATAAGTCAACCAGAAAACGACACTTATCATAAGATATTACTTATAGAGGGAATGTAAAAACCGCTACACTTGAACTGAATTACAAAACAGAACAGAGACACACGTTTACAAAACACACTATGGCTGCTTAACGGGAAAGGTGAGGTCGGGTGAGGCAGAAAACAAGGGTTTCAAATTAGCTCAGATACCGTTCAATAAACCCAATATGTAATAGACAAGACCTACTCCTTGCTCAGTGAACTGGACTCGACACCCCCTATTCACCACCCAAGAATATATCTGACTAGGAAGAATCTTCAAAGCTATGTATTGATATCTCTCTGTAAGTGAGTCAAGTGGGTGTAAAGCGGCATAAACACAGCAGTGAAAAGCAGCTAAACCCCATTATAAAAATCAAT
Source organism: Balaenoptera borealis (assembly GCF_965194805.1). NCBI lineage: Eukaryota > Metazoa > Chordata > Mammalia > Artiodactyla > Balaenopteridae > Balaenoptera > Balaenoptera borealis. The sequence continues at coordinate 111,385 of NW_028122967.1, forward strand.
TACTTTTAAAAACCCGTGAAACAAAGACAGTGAAAGAGAGAGAAATTCTTACAAAATTCGTTCAGGGGCTGTGATGCCACCTTTATTGACCATCTCTAGACCCACAGCTGATTGAGACATAAGGGTGGACTCTCTTGGGGCTGAGAGGTTTGGTGAGGTTGGGTGAGCAAACGCAGACCCTTTAACGTAATACTGCGTGGTATCCATCCCATGGGTCCAAAATCTCCAGGTTCAAGGGCATCTTCCTACATCGAAAACATGCATGAGAAACCCAGAAGATGGTACACCGTGTGATCGGGAAAGGTTTCGAAAACGCACCTCATTTCTAATCTCCTTGTGCTCGGGTTGGCCATTCCAGCCGCGTTAGTAGCAATCTCCCTCCGTGGAGAATCAGCACCTTTAACCTCCTGTTCCGTACAGGTTGCAATTTGTCCTGAGGATGAACGGGAAGAGGGGGAACCAGTGAGAGACTAGGTCTAGGTGTTGGGACAGGCACAGGTCACTCTATTTTCCCATCAGGAAGAAGAATTAACCACAGGCTCAGCCTGCCGCCCGGAACTAGAATAGGGCCTGAAGCAATCCTACGCTTTTGTGGCCAGCTCCCAAGAAAACGAGTTGAAAAATGGAGCTCAGGGGCACTGCAATTCACAAACCTGCAGAGTTAGAAATGATAACTCTCGTCCACAAATATATTGAGGAAAGGCAACGAAGAGGATTTGAAAGCAAGTCAGAATTGCAGGAAACAGATTTCAGGAGGTAGATTCGAATCGCCTTTAAAGCACAGGAAAAGCGGCAAAACCTCGACCATGATGCCCTTGGCCAAAAAGGGCGTCTGCGTTTTTTCCTGAATATATTCAGGAAAAAACGCAGACGCCCTTTTTGGCCAACCAAGCAACCTGGAAAGGCAAATCAGCGATACAAAGAAGTCTCGCTTCCCTTCGGTCAAAACGGCCGTGCTGAATAAAGTGTCAAAACCAGAAATGCAGGACAGGCCATGGTGAAACGGGAGCCTTGCTACGCTGATGGGCGGGATGTAAATTGCCAACAGCCACTCTGGAGAAGTGTACGGTGTTTCCTGAAACATCTAAAAAACTCAGCATAGAGAGCATAGGGCACTTCCACTCATGGGCGTATAAATTGGGAAAACTAAAAATCAGCAAGACACAGGCACCCCAAAGTTTAGGGCTGCTCTGTTGACAAGAACCTCCACTTCGGTACACCTTAAATATCCCAGGAAAGAGAAAAATGGATAAGGAAGTTGTGGTCCTTATGTACAATGGCATATCACTCAGCCAAGAAATTAACGTCATAAGGCTAGTAGCAGCATGATGAGAGGATTTAGGTACGACGATTCTAAGTGAAATAAGTCACACAGAAAAAGACACTTATCATAAGATATCACTTAGAGAGGGAATGTAAAAACCGCTACACTTGAACTGAATTACAAAACAGAACAGCGTCACACGTTTACAAAACACACTATGGCTGCTTAACGGGAAAGGTGAGGTCAGGTGAGGTAGAAAACAAGGGTTTCAAATTAGCTCAGATACCGTTCCATAAACCCAATATGTAATAGACAAGACCTACTCCTTGCTCAGTGAACTGGACTCGACACCCCCTATTCACCGCCCAAGAATATACCTGACTAGGAAGAATCTTCAAAGCTATGTATTGATATCTCTCTGTAAATGAGTCAAGTGGGTGTAAAGCAGCATAAACAGAGCAGTGAAAAGCAGCTAAACCCCATTATAAAAATCAATTACTTTTAAAATCCCGTGAAACAAAGACAGTGAAAGAGAGAGAAATTCTTACAAAATTCGTTCAGGGGCTGTGATGCCACCTGGATTGACCATCTCTAGACCCACAGCTGATTGAGACATAAGGGTGGACACTCTTGGGGCTGAGAGGTTTGGTGAGGTTGGGTGAGCAAACGCAGACCCTTTAAAGTAATACTGCGTGGTACCCATCGCATGGGTCCCAAATCTCCAGGTTCAAGGGCATCTTCCTACATCGAAAACATGCATGAGAAACCCAGAAGATGGTACACCGTGTGATCGGGAAAGGTTTCTAAAACGCACCTCATTTCTCATCTCCTTGTGCTCGGGTTCGCCATTCCAGCCGCGTTAGTAGCAATCTCCCTCCGTGGAGAATCAGCACCTTTAACCTCCTGTTCCGTACAGGGTGCAATTTGTCCTGAGGATGAACGGGAAGAGGGGGAACCAATGAGAGACTAGCTCTAGGTGTTGGGACAGGCACAGGTCACTGTATTTTCCCATCAGGAAGAAGAATTAACCACAGGCTCAGCCTGCCGCCCGGAACCAGAATAGGGCCTGAAGCAATCCTGCGCTTTTGCGGCCAGCTCCCAAGAAAGCGAGTTGAAAAGTGGAGCTCAGGGGCACTGCAATTCACAAACCTGCAGAGTTAGAAATGATAACTCTCGTCCACAAATATATTGAGGGAAGGCAACGAGGAGGATTTCAAAGCAAGGCAGAATTGCAGTAAACAGATTTCAGGAGGTAGAGTCGAATCGCCTTTAAAGCACAGGAAAAGTGGCAAAACCTCGACCATGATGCCCTTGGCCAAAAAGGGCGTATGCGTTTTTTCCTGAATATATTCAGGAAAAAACGCATACGCCCTTTTTGGCCAACCAAGCAACCTGGAAAGGCAAATCAGCGCTACAAAGAAGTCTCGCTTCCCATCGGTCAAAAGGGCCATGCTGAATAAAGTGTCAAAACCAGAAATGCAGGACAGGCCATGGAGAAACGGGAGCCTTACTACGCTGATGGGCGGGATGTAAATTGCCAACAGCCACTCTGGAGAAGTGTACGGTGTTTCCTGAAACATCTAAAGAACTCAGCATAGAGAGCATAAGGCACTTCCACTCATGGGCGTATAAATTGGGAAAACTAAAAATCAGCAAGACACAGGCACCCCAAAGTTTAGGGCTGCTCTGTTGACAAGAACCTCCACTTCGTTACACCTTAAATATCCCAGGAAAGAGAAACATGGATAAGGAAGTTGTGGTCCTTATGTACAATGGCATATCACTCAGCCATGAAATTAACGTCATAAGGCTAGTAGCAGCATGATGAGAGGATTTAGGTACGACGATTCTAAGTGAAATAAGTCACACAGAAAAAGACACTTATCATAAGATATCACTTAGAGAGGGAATGTAAAAACCGCTACACTTGAACTGAATTACAAAACAGAACAGCGTCACACGTTTACAAAACACACTATGGCTGCTTAACGGGAAAGGTGAGGTCGGGTGAGGTAGAAAACAAGGGTTTCAAATTAGCTCAGATACCGTTCCATAAACCCAATATGTAATAGACAAGACCTACTCCTTGCTCAGTGAACTGGACTCGACACCCCCTATTCACCGCCCAAGAATATACCTGACTAGGAAGAATCTTCAAAGCTATGTATTGATATCTCTCTGTAAATGAGTCAAGTGGGTGTAAAGCAGCATAAACAGAGCAGTGAAAAGCAGCTAAACCCCATTATAAAAATCAATTACTTTTAAAATCCCGTGAAACAAAGACAGTGAAAGAGAGAGAAATTCTTACAAAATTCGTTCAGGGGCTGTGATGCCACCTGGATTGACCATATCTAGACCCACAGCTGATTGAGACATAAGGGTGGACACTCTTGGGGCTGAGAGGTTTGGTGAGGTTGGGTGAGCAAACGCAGACCCTTTAAAGTAATACTGCGTGGTATCCATCCCATGGGTCCCAAATCTCCAGGTTCAAGGGCATCTTCCTACATCGAAAACATGCATGAGAAACCCAGAAGATGGTACACCGTGTGATCGGGAAAGGTTTCTAAAACGCACCTCATTTCTCATCTCCTTGTGCTCGGGTTCGCCATTCCAGCCGCGTTAGTAGCAATCTCCCTCCGTGGAGAATCAGCACCTTTAACCTCCTGTTCCGTACAGGTTGCAATTTGTCCTGAGGATGAACGGGAAGAGGGGGAACCAATGAGAAACTAGCTCTAGGTGTTGGGACAGGCACAGGTCACTCTATTTTCCCATCAGGAAGAAGAATTAACCACAGGCTCAGCCTGCCGCCCGGAACCAGAATAGGGCCTGAAGCAATCCTGCGCTTTTGCGGCCAGCACCGAAGAAAGCGAGTTGAAAAATGGAGCTCAGGGGCACTGCAATTCACAAACCTGCAGAGTTAGAAATGATAACTCTCATCCACAAATATATTGAGGGAAGGCAACGAGGAGGATTTGAAAGCAAGGCAGAATTGCAGGAAACAGATTTCAGGAGGTAGAGTCGAATCGCCTTTAAAGCACAGGAAAGGCGGCAAAACCTCGACCATGATGCCCTTGGCCAAAAAGGGCGTATGCGTTTTTTCCTGAATATATTCAGGAAAAAACGCATACGCCCTTTTTGGCCAACCAAGCAACCTGGAAAGGCAAATCAGCGCTACAAAGAAGTCTCGCTTCCCATCGGTCAAAAGGGCCATGCTGAATAAAGTGTCAAAACCAGAAATGCAGGACAGGCCATGGAGAAACGGGAGCCTTGCTACGCTGATGGGCGTGATGTAAATTGCCAACAGCCACTCTGGAGAAGTGTACGGTGTGTCCTGAAACCTCTAAAAAACTCAGCTTAGAGAGCATAGGGCACTTCCACTCATGGGTGTATAAATTGGGAAAAGTAAAAATCAGCAAGACACAGGCACCCCAAAGTTTAGGGCTGCTCTGTTGACAAGAACCTCCACTTCGTTACACCTTAAATATCCCAGGAAAGAAAAAAATGGATAAAGAAGTTGTGGTCCTTATGTACAATGGAATATCACTCAGCCAGGAAATCAACGTCATAAGGCTAGTAGCAGCATGATGAGTGGATTTAGGTACGACGATTCTAAGTGAAATAAGTCAACCAGAAAACGACACTTATCATAAGATATCACTTATAGAGGGAATGTAAAAACCGCTACACTTGAACTGAATTACAAAACAGAACAGAGACACACGTTTACAAAACACACTATGGCTGCTTAACGGGAAAGGTGAGGTCGGGTGAGGCAGAAAACAAGGGTTTCAAATTAGCTCAGATACCGTTCAATAAACCCAATATGTAATAGACAAGACCTACTCCTTGCTCAGTGAACTGGACGCAAAAACCCCCTATTCACCGCCCAAGAATATATCTGACTAGGAAGAATCTTCAAAGCTATGTATTGATATCTCTCTGTAAGTGAGTCAAGTGGGTGTAAAGCAGCATAAAAACAGCAGTGAAAAGCAGCTAAACCCCATTATAAAAATCAATTACTTTTAAAAACCCGTGAAACAAAGACAGTGAAAGAGAGAGAAATTCTTACAATATTCGTTCAGGGGCTGTGATGCCACCTGGATTGACCATCTCTAGACCCACAGCTGATTGAGACATAAGGGTGGACACTCTTGTGGCTGAGAGGTTTGGTCAGGTTGGTTGAGGAAACGCAGGCCCTTTAAAGTAATACTGCGTGGTACCCATCCCATGGGTCCCAAATCTCCAAGTTCAAGGGCATCTTCCTATAACAAAAACATGCATGAGAAACCCAGAAGATGGTACACCGTGTGATCGGGAAAGGTTTCGAAAACGCACCTCATTTCTCATCTCCTTGTGCTCGGGTTGGCCATTACAGCCGCTTTACTAGCAATCTCCCTCCTTCGAGAATCAGCACCTTCAACCTCCTGTTCCGTACAGGTTGCAAATTGTCCTGAGGATGAACGGGAAGAGGGGGAACCAGTGAGAGACTAGCTCTAGGTGTTGGGACAGGCACAGGTCACTCTATTTTCCCATCAGGAAGAAGAATTAACCACAGGCTCAGCCTGCCGCCCGGAAGCAGAACAGGGCCTGAAGCAATCCTGTGCTTTTGCGGCCAGCTCCCAAAAAAACGAGTTGAAAAATCAAGCTCAGGGGCACTGCAATTCACAAACCTGCAGAGTTATAAATGATAACTCTCGTCCACAAATATATTGAGGGAAGGCAACGAGGAGGATTTGAAAGCAAGGCAGAATTGCAGGAAACAGATTTCAGGAGGTAGAGTCGAATCGCCTTTAAAGCACAGGAAAAGTGGCAAAACCTCGACCATGATGCCCTTGGCCAAAAAGGGCGTATGCGTTTTTTCCTGAATATATTCAGGAAAAAACGCATACGCCCTTTTTGGCCAACCAAGCAACCTGGAAAGGCAAATCAGCGCTACAAAGAAGTCTCGCTTCCCATCGGTCAAAAGGGCCATGCTGAATAAAGTGTCAAAACCAGAAATGCAGGACAGGCCATGGAGAAACGGGAGCCTTACTACGCTGATGGGCGGGATGTAAATTGCCAACAGCCACTCTGGAGAAGTGTACGGTGTTTCCTGAAACATCTAAAGAACTCAGCATAGAGAGCATAAGGCACTTCCACTCATGGGCGTATAAATTGGGAAAACTAAAAATCAGCAAGACACAGGCACCCCAAAGTTTAGGGCTGCTCTGTTGACAAGAACCTCCACTTCGTTACACCTTAAATATCCCAGGAAAGAGAAAAATGGATAAGGAAGTTGTGGTCCTTATGTACAATGGCATATCACTCAGCCATGAAATTAACGTCATAAGGCTAGTAGCAGCATGATGAGAGGATTTAGGTACGACGATTCTAAGTGAAATAAGTCACACAGAAAAAGACACTTATCATAAGATATCACTTAGAGAGGGAATGTAAAAACCGCTACACTTGAACTGAATTACAAAACAGAACAGCGTCACACGTTTACAAAACACACTATGGCTGCTTAACGGGAAAGGTGAGGTCGGGTGAGGTAGAAAACAAGGGTTTCAAATTAGCTCAGATACCGTTCCATAAACCCAATATGTAATAGACAAGACCTACTCCTTGCTCAGTGAACTGGACTCGACACCCCCTATTCACCGCCCAAGAATATACCTGACTAGGAAGAATCTTCAAAGCTATGTATTGATATCTTTCTGTAAATGAGTCAAGTGGGTGTAAAGCAGCATAAACAGAGCAGTGAAAAGCAGCTAAACCCCATTATAAAAATCAATTACTTTTAAAATCCCGTGAAACAAAGACAGTGAAAGAGAGAGAAATTCTTACAAAATTCGTTCAGGGGCTGTGATGCCACCTGGATTGACCATCTCTAGACCCACAGCTGATTGAGACATAAGGGTGGACACTCTTGGGGCTGAGAGTTTTGGTGAGGTTGGGTGAGCAAACGCAGACCCTTTAAAGTAATACTGCGTGGTATCCATCCCATGGGTCCCAAATCTCCAGGTTCAAGGGCATCTTCCTACATCGAAAACATGCATGAGAAACCCAGAAGATGGTACACCGTGTGATCGGGAAAGGTTTCTACAACGCACCTCATTTCTCATCTCCTTGTGCTCGGGTTCGCCATTCCAGCCGCGTTAGTAGCAATCTCCCTCCGTGGAGAATCAGCACCTTTAACCTCCTGTTCCGTACAGGTTGCAATTTGTCCTGAGGATGAACGGGAAGAGGGGGAACCAATGAGAAACTAGCTCTAGGTGTTGGGACAGGCACAGGTCACTCTATTTTCCCATCAGGAAGAAGAATTAACCACAGGCTCAGCCTGCCGCCCGGAACCAGAATAGGGCCTGAAGCAATCCTGCGCTTTTGCGGCCAGCTCCGAAGAAAGCGAGTTGAAAAATGGAGCTCAGGGGCACTGCAATTCACAAACCTGCAGAGTTAGAAATGATAACTCTCGTCCACAAATATATTGAGGGAAGGCAACGAGGAGGATTTGAAAGCAAGGCAGAATTGCAGGAAACAGATTTCAGGAGGTAGAGTCGAATCGCCTTTAAAGCACAGGAAAGGCGGCAAAACCTCGACCATGATGCCCTTGGCCAAAAAGGGCGTATGCGTTTTTTCCTGAATATATTCAGGAAAAAACGCATACGCCCTTTTTGGCCAACCAAGCAACCTGGAAAGGCAAATCAGCGCTACAAAGAAGTCTCGCTTCCCATCGGTCAAAAGGGCCATGCTGAATAAAGTGTCAAAACCAGAAATGCAGGACAGGCCATGGAGAAACGGGAGCCTTGCTACGCTGATGGGCGTGATGTAAATTGCCAACAGCCACTCTGGAGAAGTGTACGGTGTGTCCTGAAACCTCTAAAAAACTCAGCTTAGAGAGCATAGGGCACTTCCACTCATGGGTGTATAAATTGGGAAAAGTAAAAATCAGCAAGACACAGGCACCCCAAAGTTTAGGGCTGCTGTGTTGACAAGAACCACCACTTCGTTACACCTTAAATATCCCAGGAAAGAAAAAAATGGATAAAGAAGTTGTGGTCCTTATGTACAATGGAATATCACTCAGCCAGGAAATCAACGTCATAAGGCTAGTAGCAGCATGATGAGTGGATTTAGGTACGACGATTCTAAGTGAAATAAGTCAACCAGAAAACGACACTTATCATAAGATATCACTTATAGAGGGAATGTAAAAACCGCTACACTTGAACTGAATTACAAAACAGAACAGAGACACACGTTTACAAAACACACTATGGCTGCTTAACGGGAAAGGTGAGGTCGGGTGAGGCAGAAAACAAGGGTTTCAAATTAGCTCAGATACCGTTCAATAAACCCAATATGTAATAGACAAGACCTACTCCTTGCTCAGTGAACTGGACGCAAAAACCCCCTATTCACCGCCCAAGAATATATCTGACTAGGAAGAATCTTCAAAGCTATGTATTGATATCTCTCTGTAAGTGAGTCAAGTGGGTGTAAAGCAGCATAAAAACAGCAGAGAAAAGCAGCTAAACCCCATTATAAAAATCAATTACTTTTAAAAACCCGTGAAACAAAGACAGTGAAAGAGAGAGAAATTCTTACAATATTCGTTCAGGGGCTGTGATGCCACCTGGATTGACCATCTCTAGACCCACAGCTGATTGAGACATAAGGGTGGACACTCTTGTGGCTGAGAGGTTTGGTCAGGTTGGTTGAGGAAACGCAGGCCCTTTAAAGTAATACTGCGTGGTACCCATCCCATGGGTCCCAAATCTCCAAGTTCAAGGGCATCTTCCTATAACAAAAACATGCATGAGAAACCCAGAAGATGGTACACCGTGTGATCGGGAAAGGTTTCGAAAACGCACCTCATTTCTCATCTCCTTGTGCTCGGGTTGGCCATTACAGCCGCTTTACTAGCAATCTCCCTCCTTCGAGAATCAGCACCTTCAACCTCCTGTTCCGTACAGGTTGCAAATTGTCCTGAGGATGAACGGGAAGAGGGGGAACCAGTGAGAGACTAGCTCTAGGTGTTGGGACAGGCACAGGTCACTCTATTTTCCCATCAGGAAGAAGAATTAACCACAGGCTCAGCCTGCCGCCCGGAAGCAGAACAGGGCCTGAAGCAATCCTGTGCTTTTGCGGCCAGCTCCCAAAAAAACGAGTTGAAAAATCAAGCTCAGGGGCACTGCAATTCACAAACCTGCAGAGTTATAAATGATAACTCTCGTCCACAAATATATTGAGGGAAGGCAACGAGGAGGATTTGAAAGCAAGGCAGAATTGCAGGAAACAGATTTCAGGAGGTAGAGTCGAATCGCCTTTAAAGCACAGGAAAAGCGGCAAAACCTCGACCATGATGCCCTTGGCCAAAAAGGGCGTATGCGTTTTTTCCTGAATATATTCAGGAAAAAACGCATACGCCCTTTTTGGCCAACCAAGCAACCTGGAAAGGCAAATCAGCGCTACAAAGAAGTCTCGCTTCCCATCGGTCAAAAGGGCCATGCTGAATAAAGTGTCAAAACCAGAAATGCAGGACAGGCCATGGAGAAACGGGAGCCTTACTACGCTGATGGGCGGGATGTAAATTGCCAACAGCCACTCTGGAGAAGTGTACGGTGTTTCCTGAAACATCTAAAGAACTCAGCATAGAGAGCATAAGGCACTTCCACTCATGGGCGTATAAATTGGGAAAACTAAAAATCAGCAAGACACAGGCACCCCAAAGTTTAGGGCTGCTCTGTTGACAAGAACCTCCACTTCGTTACACCTTAAATATCCCAGGAAAGAGAAAAATGGATAAGGAAGTTGTGGTCCTTATGTACAATGGCATATCACTCAGCCATGAAATTAACGTCATAAGGCTAGTAGCAGCATGATGAGAGGATTTAGGTACGACGATTCTAAGTGAAATAAGTCACACAGAAAAAGACACTTATCATAAGATATCACTTAGAGAGGGAATGTAAAAACCGCTACACTTGAACTGAATTACAAAACAGAACAGCGTCACACGTTTACAAAACACACTATGGCTGCTTAACGGGAAAGGTGAGGTCGGGTGAGGTAGAAAACAAGGGTTTCAAATTAGCTCAGATACCGTTCCATAAACCCAATATGTAATAGACAAGACCTACTCCTTGCTCAGTGAACTGGACTCGACACCCCCTATTCACCGCCCAAGAATATACCTGACTAGGAAGAATCTTCAAAGCTATGTATTGATATCTTTCTGTAAATGAGTCAAGTGGGTGTAAAGCAGCATAAACAGAGCAGTGAAAAGCAGCTAAACCCCATTATAAAAATCAATTACTTTTAAAATCCCGTGAAACAAAGACAGTGAAAGAGAGAGAAATTCTTACAAAATTCGTTCAGGGGCTGTGATGCCACCTGGATTGACCATCTCTAGACCCACAGCTGATTGAGACATAAGGGTGGACACTCTTGGGGCTGAGAGTTTTGGTGAGGTTGGGTGAGCAAACGCAGACCCTTTAAAGTAATACTGCGTGGTATCCATCCCATGGGTCCCAAATCTCCAGGTTCAAGGGCATCTTCCTACATCGAAAACATGCATGAGAAACCCAGAAGATGGTACACCGTGTGATCGGGAAAGGTTTCTACAACGCACCTCATTTCTCATCTCCTTGTGCTCGGGTTCGCCATTCCAGCCGCGTTAGTAGCAATCTCCCTCCGTGGAGAATCAGCACCTTTAACCTCCTGTTCCGTACAGGTTGCAATTTGTCCTGAGGATGAACGGGAAGAGGGGGAACCAATGAGAAACTAGCTCTAGGTGTTGGGACAGGCACAGGTCACTCTATTTTCCCATCAGGAAGAAGAATTAACCACAGGCTCAGCCTGCCGCCCGGAACCAGAATAGGGCCTGAAGCAATCCTGCGCTTTTGCGGCCAGCTCCGAAGAAAGCGAGTTGAAAAATGGAGCTCAGGGGCACTGCAATTCACAAACCTGCAGAGTTAGAAATGATAACTCTCGTCCACAAATATATTGAGGGAAGGCAACGAGGAGGATTTGAAAGCAAGGCAGAATTGCAGGAAACAGATTTCAGGAGGTAGAGTCGAATCGCCTTTAAAGCACAGGAAAGGCGGCAAAACCTCGACCATGATGCCCTTGGCCAAAAAGGGCGTATGCGTTTTTTCCTGAATATATTCAGGAAAAAACGCATACGCCCTTTTTGGCCAACCAAGCAACCTGGAAAGGCAAATCAGCGCTACAAAGAAGTCTCGCTTCCCATCGGTCAAAAGGGCCATGCTGAATAAAGTGTCAAAACCAGAAATGCAGGACAGGCCATGGAGAAACGGGAGCCTTGCTACGCTGATGGGCGTGATGTAAATTGCCAACAGCCACTCTGGAGAAGTGTACGGTGTGTCCTGAAACCTCTAAAAAACTCAGCTTAGAGAGCATAGGGCACTTCCACTCATGGGTGTATAAATTGGGAAAAGTAAAAATCAGCAAGACACAGGCACCCCAAAGTTTAGGGCTGCTGTGTTGACAAGAACCACCACTTCGTTACACCTTAAATATCCCAGGAAAGAAAAAAATGGATAAAGAAGTTGTGGTCCTTATGTACAATGGAATATCACTCAGCCAGGAAATCAACGTCATAAGGCTAGTAGCAGCATGATGAGTGGATTTAGGTACGACGATTCTAAGTGAAATAAGTCAACCAGAAAACGACACTTATCATAAGATATCACTTATAGAGGGAATGTAAAAACCGCTACACTTGAACTGAATTACAAAACAGAACAGAGACACACGTTTACAAAACACACTATGGCTGCTTAACGGGAAAGGTGAGGTCGGGTGAGGCAGAAAACAAGGGTTTCAAATTAGCTCAGATACCGTTCAATAAACCCAATATGTAATAGACAAGACCTACTCCTTGCTCAGTGAACTGGACGCAAAAACCCCCTATTCACCGCCCAAGAATATATCTGACTAGGAAGAATCTTCAAAGCTATGTATTGATATCTCTCTGTAAGTGAGTCAAGTGGGTGTAAAGCAGCATAAAAACAGCAGAGAAAAGCAGCTAAACCCCATTATAAAAATCAATTACTTTTAAAAACCCGTGAAACAAAGACAGTGAAAGAGAGAGAAATTCTTACAATATTCGTTCAGGGGCTGTGATGCCACCTGGATTGACCATCTCTAGACCCACAGCTGATTGAGACATAAGGGTGGACACTCTTGTGGCTGAGAGGTTTGGTCAGGTTGGTTGAGGAAACGCAGGCCCTTTAAAGTAATACTGCGTGGTACCCATCCCATGGGTCCCAAATCTCCAAGTTCAAGGGCATCTTCCTATAACAAAAACATGCATGAGAAACCCAGAAGATGGTACACCGTGTGATCGGGAAAGGTTTCGAAAACGCACCTCATTTCTCATCTCCTTGTGCTCGGGTTGGCCATTACAGCCGCTTTACTAGCAATCTCCCTCCTTCGAGAATCAGCACCTTCAACCTCCTGTTCCGTACAGGTTGCAAATTGTCCTGAGGATGAACGGGAAGAGGGGGAACCAGTGAGAGACTAGCTCTAGGTGTTGGGACAGGCACAGGTCACTCTATTTTCCCATCAGGAAGAAGAATTAACCACAGGCTCAGCCTGCCGCCCGGAAGCAGAACAGGGCCTGAAGCAATCCTGTGCTTTTGCGGCCAGCTCCCAAAAAAACGAGTTGAAAAATCAAGCTCAGGGGCACTGCAATTCACAAACCTGCAGAGTTAGAAATGATAACTCTCGTCCACAAATATATTGAGGGAAGGCAACGAGGAGGATTTGAAAGCAAGGCAGAATTGCAGGAAACAGATTTCAGGAGGTAGAGTCGAATCGCCTTTAAAGCACAGGAAAAGCGGCAAAACCTCGACCATGATGCCCTTGGCCAAAAAGGGCGTATGCGTTTTTTCCTGAATATATTCAGGAAAAAACGCATACGCCCTTTTTGGCCAACCAAGCAACCTGGAAAGGCAAATCAGCGCTACAAAGAAGTCTCGCTTCCCATCGGTCAAAAGGGCCATGCTGAATAAAGTGTCAAAACCAGAAATGCAGGACAGGCCATGGAGAAACGGGAGCCTTACTACGCTGATGGGCGGGATGTAAATTGCCAACAGCCACTCTGGAGAAGTGTACGGTGTTTCCTGAAACATCTAAAGAACTCAGCATAGAGAGCATAAGGCACTTCCACTCATGGGCGTATAAATTGGGAAAACTAAAAATCAGCAAGACACAGGCACCCCAAAGTTTAGGGCTGCTCTGTTGACAAGAACCTCCACTTCGTTACACCTTAAATATCCCAGGAAAGAGAAACATGGATAAGGAAGTTGTGGTCCTTATGTACAATGGCATATCACTCAGCCATGAAATTAACGTCATAAGGCTAGTAGCAGCATGATGAGAGGATTTAGGTACGACGATTCTAAGTGAAATAAGTCACACAGAAAAAGACACTTATCATAAGATATCACTTAGAGAGGGAATGTAAAAACCGCTACACTTGAACTGAATTACAAAACAGAACAGCGTCACACGTTTACAAAACACACTATGGCTGCTTAACGGGAAAGGTGAGGTCGGGTGAGGTAGAAAACAAGGGTTTCAAATTAGCTCAGATACCGTTCCATAAACCCAATATGTAATAGACAAGACCTACTCCTTGCTCAGTGAACTGGACTCGACACCCCCTATTCACCGCCCAAGAATATACCTGACTAGGAAGAATCTTCAAAGCTATGTATTGATATCTCTCTGTAAATGAGTCAAGTGGGTGTAAAGCAGCATAAACAGAGCAGTGAAAAGCAGCTAAACCCCATTATAAAAATCAATTACTTTTAAAATCCCGTGAAACAAAGACAGTGAAAGAGAGAGAAATTCTTACAAAATTCGTTCAGGGGCTGTGATGCCACCTGGATTGACCATATCTAGACCCACAGCTGATTGAGACATAAGGGTGGACACTCTTGGGGCTGAGAGGTTTGGTGAGGTTGGGTGAGCAAACGCAGACCCTTTAAAGTAATACTGCGTGGTATCCATCCCATGGGTCCCAAATCTCCAGGTTCAAGGGCATCTTCCTACATCGAAAACATGCATGAGAAACCCAGAAGATGGTACACCGTGTGATCGGGAAAGGTTTCTAAAACGCACCTCATTTCTCATCTCCTTGTGCTCGGGTTCGCCATTCCAGCCGCGTTAGTAGCAATCTCCCTCCGTGGAGAATCAGCACCTTTAACCTCCTGTTCCGTACAGGTTGCAATTTGTCCTGAGGATGAACGGGAAGAGGGGGAACCAATGAGAAACTAGCTCTAGGTGTTGGGACAGGCACAGGTCACTCTATTTTCCCATCAGGAAGAAGAATTAACCACAGGCTCAGCCTGCCGCCCGGAACCAGAATAGGGCCTGAAGCAATCCTGCGCTTTTGCGGCCAGCACCGAAGAAAGCGAGTTGAAAAATGGAGCTCAGGGGCACTGCAATTCACAAACCTGCAGAGTTAGAAATGATAACTCTCGTCCACAAATATATTGAGGGAAGGCAACGAGGAGGATTTGAAAGCAAGTCAGAATTGCAGGAAACAGATTTCAGGAGGTAGATTCGAATCGCCTTTAAAGCACAGGAAAGGCGGCAAAACCTCGACCATGATGCCCTTGGCCAAAAAGGGCGTATGCGTTTTTTCCTGAATATATTCAGGAAAAAACGCATACGCCCTTTTTGGCCAACCAAGCAACCTGGAAAGGCAAATCAGCGCTACAAAGAAGTCTCGCTTCCCATCGGTCAAAAGGGCCATGCTGAATAAAGTGTCAAAACCAGAAATGCAGGACAGGCCATGGAGAAACGGGAGCCTTGCTACGCTGATGGGCGTGATGTAAATTGCCAACAGCCACTCTGGAGAAGTGTACGGTGTGTCCTGAAACCTCTAAAAAACTCAGCTTAGAGAGCATAGGGCACTTCCACTCATGGGTGTATAAATTGGGAAAACTAAAAATCAGCAAGACACAGGCACCCCAAAGTTTAGGGCTGCTCTGTTGACAAGAACCTCCACTTCGTTACACCTTAAATATCCCAGGAAAGAAAAAAATGGATAAAGAAGTTGTGGTCCTTATGTACAATGGCATATCACTCAGCCATGAAATCAACGTCATAAGGCTAGTAGCAGCATGATGAGTGGATTTAGGTACGACGATTCTAAGTGAAATAAGTCACACAGAAAAAGACACTTATCATAAGATATCACTTAGAGAGGGAATGTAAAAACCGCTACACTTGAACTGAATTACAAAACAGAACAGCGTCACACGTTTACAAAACACACTATGGCTGCTTAACGGGAAAGGTGAGGTCGGGTGAGGTAGAAAACAAGGGTTTCAAATTAGCTCAGATACCGTTCCATAAACCCAATATGTAATAGACAAGACCTACTCCTTGCTCAGTGAACTGGACTCGACACCCCCTATTCACCGCCCAAGAATATACCTGACTAGGAAGAATCTTCAAAGCTATGTATTGATATCTCTCTGTAAATGAGTCAAGTGGGTGTAAAGCAGCATAAACAGAGCAGTGAAAAGCAGCTAAACCCCATTATAAAAATCAATTACTTTTAAAATCCCGTGAAACAAAGACAGTGAAAGAGAGAGAAATTCTTACAAAATTCGTTCAGGGGCTGTGATGCCACCTGGATTGACCATCTCTAGACCCACAGCTGATTGAGACATAAGGGTGGACACTCTTGGGGCTGAGAGTTTTGGTGAGGTTGGGTGAGCAAACGCAGACCCTTTAAAGTAATACTGCGTGGTATCCATCCCATGGGTCCCAAATCTCCAGGTTCAAGGGCATCTTCCTACATCGAAAACATGCATGAGAAACCCAGAAGATGGTACACCGTGTGATCGGGAAAGGTTTCTACAACGCACCTCATTTCTCATCTCCTTGTGCTCGGGTTCGCCATTCCAGCCGCGTTAGTAGCAATCTCCCTCCGTGGAGAATCAGCACCTTTAACCTCCTGTTCCGTACAGGTTGCAATTTGTCCTGAGGATGAACGGGAAGAGGGGGAACCAATGAGAAACTAGCTCTAGGTGTTGGGACAGGCACAGGTCACTCTATTTTCCCATCAGGAAGAAGAATTAACGACAGGCTCAGCCTGCCGCCCGGAACCAGAATAGGGCCTGAAGCAATCCTGCGCTTTTGCGGCCAGCTCCGAAGAAAGCGAGTTGAAAAATGGAGCTCAGGGGCACTGCAATTCACAAACCTGCAGAGTTAGAAATGATAACTCTCGTCCACAAATATATTGTGGGAAGGCAACGAGGAGGATTTGAAAGCAAGGCAGAATTGCAGGAAACAGATTTCAGGAGGTAGATTCGAATCGCCTTTAAAGCACAGGAAAGGCGGCAAAACCTCGACCATGATGCCCTTGGCCAAAAAGGGCGTATGCGTTTTTTCCTGAATATATTCAGGAAAAAACGCATACGCCCTTTTTGGCCAACCAAGCAACCTGGAAAGGCAAATCAGCGCTACAAAGAAGTCTCGCTTCCCATCGGTCAAAAGGGCCATGCTGAATAAAGTGTCAAAACCAGAAATGCAGGACAGGCCATGGAGAAACGGGAGCCTTGCTACGCTGATGGGCGTGATGTAAATTGCCAACAGCCACTCTGGAGAAGTGTACGGTGTGTCCTGAAACCTCTAAAAAACTCAGCTTAGAGAGCATAGGGCACTTCCACTCATGGGTGTATAAATTGGGAAAAGTAAAAATCAGCAAGACACAGGCACCCCAAAGTTTAGGGCTGCTCTGTTGACAAGAACCTCCACTTCGTTACACCTTAAATATCCCAGGAAAGAAAAAAATGGATAAAGAAGTTGTGGTCCTTATGTACAATGGAATATCACTCAGCCAGGAAATCAACGTCATAAGGCTAGTAGCAGCATGATGAGTGGATTTAGGTACGACGATTCTAAGTGAAATAAGTCAACCAGAAAACGACACTTATCATAAGATATCACTTATAGAGGGAATGTAAAAACCGCTACACTTGAACTGAATTACAAAACAGAACAGAGACACACGTTTACAAAACACACTATGGCTGCTTAACGGGAAAGGTGAGGTCGGGTGAGGCAGAAAACAAGGGTTTCAAATTAGCTCAGATACCGTTCAATAAACCCAATATGTAATAGACAAGACCTACTCCTTGCTCAGTGAACTGGACGCAAAAACCCCCTATTCACCGCCCAAGAATATATCTGACTAGGAAGAATCTTCAAAGCTATGTATTGATATCTCTCTGTAAGTGAGTCAAGTGGGTGTAAAGCAGCATAAAAACAGCAGTGAAAAGCAGCTAAACCCCATTATAAAAATCAATTACTTTTAAAAACCCGTGAAACAATGACAGTGAAAGAGAGAGAAATTCTTACAATATTCGTTCAGGGGCTGTGATGCCACCTGGATTGACCATCTCTAGACCCACAGCTGATTGAGACATAAGGGTGGACACTCTTGTGGCTGAGAGGTTTGGTCAGGTTGGTTGAGGAAACGCAGGCCCTTTAAAGTAATACTGCGTGGTACCCATCCCATGGGTCCCAAATCTCCAAGTTCAAGGGCATCTTCCTATAACAAAAACATGCATGAGAAACCCAGAAGATGGTACACCGTGTGATCGGGAAAGGTTTCGAAAACGCACCTCATTTCTCATCTCCTTGTGCTCGGGTTGGCCATTACAGCCGCTTTACTAGCAATCTCCCTCCTTCGAGAATCAGCACCTTCAACCTCCTGTTCCGTACAGGTTGCAAATTGTCCTGAGGATGAACGGGAAGAGGGGGAACCAGTGAGAGACTAGCTCTAGGTGTTGGGACAGGCACAGGTCACTCTATTTTCCCATCAGGAAGAAGAATTAACCACAGGCTCAGCCTGCCGCCCGGAAGCAGAACAGGGCCTGAAGCAATCCTGTGCTTTTGCGGCCAGCTCCCAAAAAAACGAGTTGAAAAATCGAGCTCAGGGGCAATGCAATTCACAAACCTGCAGAGTAATAAATGATAACTCTCGTCCACAAATATATTGAGGGAAGGCAACGAGGAGGATTTGAAAGCAAGGCAGAATTGCAGGAAACAGATTTCAGGAGGTAGAGTCGAATCGCCTTTAAAGCACAGGAAAAGCGGCAAAACCTCGACCATGATGCCCTTGGCCAAAAAGGGCGTATGCGTTTTTTCCTGAATATATTCAGGAAAAAACGCATACGCCCTTTTTGGCCAACCAAGCAACCTGGAAAGGCAAATCAGCGCTACAAAGAAGTCTCGCTTCCCATCGGTCAAAAGGGCCATGCTGAATAAAGTGTCAAAACCAGAAATGCAGGACAGGCCATGGAGAAACGGGAGCCTTACTACGCTGATGGGCGGGATGTAAATTGCCAACAGCCACTCTGGAGAAGTGTACGGTGTTTCCTGAAACATCTAAAGAACTCAGCATAGAGAGCATAAGGCACTTCCACTCATGGGCGTATAAATTGGGAAAACTAAAAATCAGCAAGACACAGGCACCCCAAAGTTTAGGGCTGCTCTGTTGACAAGAACCTCCACTTCGTTACACCTTAAATATCCCAGGAAAGAGAAACATGGATAAGGAAGTTGTGGTCCTTATGTACAATGGCATATCACTCAGCCATGAAATTAACGTCATAAGGCTAGTAGCAGCATGATGAGAGGATTTAGGTACGACGATTCTAAGTGAAATAAGTCACACAGAAAAAGACACTTATCATAAGATATCACTTAGAGAGGGAATGTAAAAACCGCTACACTTGAACTGAATTACAAAACAGAACAGCGTCACACGTTTACAAAACACACTATGGCTGCTTAACGGGAAAGGTGAGGTCGGGTGAGGTAGAAAACAAGGGTTTCAAATTAGCTCAGATACCGTTCCATAAACCCAATATGTAATAGACAAGACCTACTCCTTGCTCAGTGAACTGGACTCGACACCCCCTATTCACCGCCCAAGAATATACCTGACTAGGAAGAATCTTCAAAGCTATGTATTGATATCTTTCTGTAAATGAGTCAAGTGGGTGTAAAGCAGCATAAACAGAGCAGTGAAAAGCAGCTAAACCCCATTATAAAAATCAATTACTTTTAAAATCCCGTGAAACAAAGACAGTGAAAGAGAGAGAAATTCTTACAAAATTCGTTCAGGGGCTGTGATGCCACCTGGATTGACCATCTCTAGACCCACAGCTGATTGAGACATAAGGGTGGACACTCTTGGGGCTGAGAGTTTTGGTGAGGTTGGGTGAGCAAACGCAGACCCTTTAAAGTAATACTGCGTGGTATCCATCCCATGGGTCCCAAATCTCCAGGTTCAAGGGCATCTTCCTACATCGAAAACATGCATGAGAAACCCAGAAGATGGTACACCGTGTGATCGGGAAAGGTTTCTACAACGCACCTCATTTCTCATCTCCTTGTGCTCGGGTTCGCCATTCCAGCCGCGTTAGTAGCAATCTCCCTCCGTGGAGAATCAGCACCTTTAACCTCCTGTTCCGTACAGGTTGCAATTTGTCCTGAGGATGAACGGGAAGAGGGGGAACCAATGAGAAACTAGCTCTAGGTGTTGGGACAGGCACAGGTCACTCTATTTTCCCATCAGGAAGAAGAATTAACCACAGGCTCAGCCTGCCGCCCGGAACCAGAATAGGGCCTGAAGCAATCCTGCGCTTTTGCGGCCAGCTCCGAAGAAAGCGAGTTGAAAAATGGAGCTCAGGGGCACTGCAATTCACAAACCTGCAGAGTTAGAAATGATAACTCTCGTCCACAAATATATTGTGGGAAGGCAACGAGGAGGATTTGAAAGCAAGGCAGAATTGCAGGAAACAGATTTCAGGAGGTAGATTCGAATCGCCTTTAAAGCACAGGAAAGGCGGCAAAACCTCGACCATGATGCCCTTGGCCAAAAAGGGCGTATGCGTTTTTTCCTGAATATATTCAGGAAAAAACGCATACGCCCTTTTTGGCCAACCAAGCAACCTGGAAAGGCAAATCAGCGCTACAAAGAAGTCTCGCTTCCCATCGGTCAAAAGGGCCATGCTGAATAAAGTGTCAAAACCAGAAATGCAGGACAGGCCATGGAGAAACGGGAGCCTTGCTACGCTGATGGGCGTGATGTAAATTGCCAACAGCCACTCTGGAGAAGTGTACGGTGTGTCCTGAAACCTCTAAAAAACTCAGCTTAGAGAGCATAGGGCACTTCCACTCATGGGTGTATAAATTGGGAAAAGTAAAAATCAGCAAGACACAGGCACCCCAAAGTTTAGGGCTGCTCTGTTGACAAGAACCTCCACTTCGTTACACCTTAAATATCCCAGGAAAGAAAAAAATGGATAAAGAAGTTGTGGTCCTTATGTACAATGGAATATCACTCAGCCAGGAAATCAACGTCATAAGGCTAGTAGCAGCATGATGAGTGGATTTAGGTACGACGATTCTAAGTGAAATAAGTCAACCAGAAAACGACACTTATCATAAGATATCACTTATAGAGGGAATGTAAAAACCGCTACACTTGAACTGAATTACAAAACAGAACAGAGACACACGTTTACAAAACACACTATGGCTGCTTAACGGGAAAGGTGAGGTCGGGTGAGGCAGAAAACAAGGGTTTCAAATTAGCTCAGATACCGTTCAATAAACCCAATATGTAATAGACAAGACCTACTCCTTGCTCAGTGAACTGGACGCAAAAACCCCCTATTCACCGCCCAAGAATATATCTGACTAGGAAGAATCTTCAAAGCTATGTATTGATATCTCTCTGTAAGTGAGTCAAGTGGGTGTAAAGCAGCATAAAAACAGCAGTGAAAAGCAGCTAAACCCCATTATAAAAATCAATTACTTTTAAAAACCCGTGAAACAATGACAGTGAAAGAGAGAGAAATTCTTACAATATTCGTTCAGGGGCTGTGATGCCACCTGGATTGACCATCTCTAGACCCACAGCTGATTGAGACATAAGGGTGGACACTCTTGTGGCTGAGAGGTTTGGTCAGGTTGGTTGAGGAAACGCAGGCCCTTTAAAGTAATACTGCGTGGTACCCATCCCATGGGTCCCAAATCTCCAAGTTCAAGGGCATCTTCCTATAACAAAAACATGCATGAGAAACCCAGAAGATGGTACACCGTGTGATCGGGAAAGGTTTCGAAAACGCACCTCATTTCTCATCTCCTTGTGCTCGGGTTGGCCATTACAGCCGCTTTACTAGCAATCTCCCTCCTTCGAGAATCAGCACCTTCAACCTCCTGTTCCGTACAGGTTGCAAATTGTCCTGAGGATGAACGGGAAGAGGGGGAACCAGTGAGAGACTAGCTCTAGGTGTTGGGACAGGCACAGGTCACTCTATTTTCCCATCAGGAAGAAGAATTAACCACAGGCTCAGCCTGCCGCCCGGAAGCAGAACAGGGCCTGAAGCAATCCTGTGCTTTTGCGGCCAGCTCCCAAAAAAACGAGTTGAAAAATCGAGCTCAGGGGCAATGCAATTCACAAACCTGCAGAGTAATAAATGATAACTCTCGTCCACAAATATATTGAGGGAAGGCAACGAGGAGGATTTGAAAGCAAGGCAGAATTGCAGGAAACAGATTTCAGGAGGTAGAGTCGAATCGCCTTTAAAGCACAGGAAAAGCGGCAAAACCTCGACCATGATGCCCTTGGCCAAAAAGGGCGTATGCGTTTTTTCCTGAATATATTCAGGAAAAAACGCATACGCCCTTTTTGGCCAACCAAGCAACCTGGAAAGGCAAATCAGCGCTACAAAGAAGTCTCGCTTCCCATCGGTCAAAAGGGCCATGCTGAATAAAGTGTCAAAACCAGAAATGCAGGACAGGCCATGGAGAAACGGGAGCCTTACTACGCTGATGGGCGGGATGTAAATTGCCAACAGCCACTCTGGAGAAGTGTACGGTGTTTCCTGAAACATCTAAAGAACTCAGCATAGAGAGCATAAGGCACTTCCACTCATGGGCGTATAAATTGGGAAAACTAAAAATCAGCAAGACACAGGCACCCCAAAGTTTAGGGCTGCTCTGTTGACAAGAACCTCCACTTCGTTACACCTTAAATATCCCAGGAAAGAGAAACATGGATAAGGAAGTTGTGGTCCTTATGTACAATGGCATATCACTCAGCCATGAAATTAACGTCATAAGGCTAGTAGCAGCATGATGAGAGGATTTAGGTACGACGATTCTAAGTGAAATAAGTCACACAGAAAAAGACACTTATCATAAGATATCACTTAGAGAGGGAATGTAAAAACCGCTACACTTGAACTGAATTACAAAACAGAACAGCGTCACACGTTTACAAAACACACTATGGCTGCTTAACGGGAAAGGTGAGGTCGGGTGAGGTAGAAAACAAGGGTTTCAAATTAGCTCAGATACCGTTCCATAAACCCAATATGTAATAGACAAGACCTACTCCTTGCTCAGTGAACTGGACTCGACACCCCCTATTCACCGCCCAAGAATATACCTGACTAGGAAGAATCTTCAAAGCTATGTATTGATATCTTTCTGTAAATGAGTCAAGTGGGTGTAAAGCAGCATAAACAGAGCAGTGAAAAGCAGCTAAACCCCATTATAAAAATCAATTACTTTTAAAATCCCGTGAAACAAAGACAGTGAAAGAGAGAGAAATTCTTACAAAATTCGTTCAGGGGCTGTGATGCCACCTGGATTGACCATCTCTAGACCCACAGCTGATTGAGACATAAGGGTGGACACTCTTGGGGCTGAGAGTTTTGGTGAGGTTGGGTGAGCAAACGCAGACCCTTTAAAGTAATACTGCGTGGTATCCATCCCATGGGTCCCAAATCTCCAGGTTCAAGGGCATCTTCCTACATCGAAAACATGCATGAGAAACCCAGAAGATGGTACACCGTGTGATCGGGAAAGGTTTCTACAACGCACCTCATTTCTCATCTCCTTGTGCTCGGGTTCGCCATTCCAGCCGCGTTAGTAGCAATCTCCCTCCGTGGAGAATCAGCACCTTTAACCTCCTGTTCCGTACAGGTTGCAATTTGTCCTGAGGATGAACGGGAAGAGGGGGAACCAATGAGAAACTAGCTCTAGGTGTTGGGACAGGCACAGGTCACTCTATTTTCCCATCAGGAAGAAGAATTAACCACAGGCTCAGCCTGCCGCCCGGAACCAGAATAGGGCCTGAAGCAATCCTGCGCTTTTGCGGCCAGCTCCGAAGAAAGCGAGTTGAAAAATGGAGCTCAGGGGCACTGCAATTCACAAACCTGCAGAGTTAGAAATGATAACTCTCGTCCACAAATATATTGAGGGAAGGCAACGAGGAGGATTTGAAAGCAAGGCAGAATTGCAGGAAACAGATTTCAGGAGGTAGAGTCGAATCGCCTTTAAAGCACAGGAAAGGCGGCAAAACCTCGACCATGATGCCCTTGGCCAAAAAGGGCGTATGCGTTTTTTCCTGAATATATTCAGGAAAAAACGCATACGCCCTTTTTGGCCAACCAAGCAACCTGGAAAGGCAAATCAGCGCTACAAAGAAGTCTCGCTTCCCATCGGTCAAAAGGGCCATGCTGAATAAAGTGTCAAAACCAGAAATGCAGGACAGGCCATGGAGAAACGGGAGCCTTGCTACGCTGATGGGCGTGATGTAAATTGCCAACAGCCACTCTGGAGAAGTGTACGGTGTGTCCTGAAACCTCTAAAAAACTCAGCTTAGAGAGCATAGGGCACTTCCACTCATGGGTGTATAAATTGGGAAAAGTAAAAATCAGCAAGACACAGGCACCCCAAAGTTTAGGGCTGCTGTGTTGACAAGAACCACCACTTCGTTACACCTTAAATATCCCAGGAAAGAAAAAAATGGATAAAGAAGTTGTGGTCCTTATGTACAATGGAATATCACTCAGCCAGGAAATCAACGTCATAAGGCTAGTAGCAGCATGATGAGTGGATTTAGGTACGACGATTCTAAGTGAAATAAGTCAACCAGAAAACGACACTTATCATAAGATATCACTTATAGAGGGAATGTAAAAACCGCTACACTTGAACTGAATTACAAAACAGAACAGAGACACACGTTTACAAAACACACTATGGCTGCTTAACGGGAAAGGTGAGGTCGGGTGAGGCAGAAAACAAGGGTTTCAAATTAGCTCAGATACCGTTCAATAAACCCAATATGTAATAGACAAGACCTACTCCTTGCTCAGTGAACTGGACGCAAAAACCCCCTATTCACCGCCCAAGAATATATCTGACTAGGAAGAATCTTCAAAGCTATGTATTGATATCTCTCTGTAAGTGAGTCAAGTGGGTGTAAAGCAGCATAAAAACAGCAGAGAAAAGCAGCTAAACCCCATTATAAAAATCAATTACTTTTAAAAACCCGTGAAACAAAGACAGTGAAAGAGAGAGAAATTCTTACAATATTCGTTCAGGGGCTGTGATGCCACCTGGATTGACCATCTCTAGACCCACAGCTGATTGAGACATAAGGGTGGACACTCTTGTGGCTGAGAGGTTTGGTCAGGTTGGTTGAGGAAACGCAGGCCCTTTAAAGTAATACTGCGTGGTACCCATCCCATGGGTCCCAAATCTCCAAGTTCAAGGGCATCTTCCTATAACAAAAACATGCATGAGAAACCCAGAAGATGGTACACCGTGTGATCGGGAAAGGTTTCGAAAACGCACCTCATTTCTCATCTCCTTGTGCTCGGGTTGGCCATTACAGCCGCTTTACTAGCAATCTCCCTCCTTCGAGAATCAGCACCTTCAACCTCCTGTTCCGTACAGGTTGCAAATTGTCCTGAGGATGAACGGGAAGAGGGGGAACCAGTGAGAGACTAGCTCTAGGTGTTGGGACAGGCACAGGTCACTCTATTTTCCCATCAGGAAGAAGAATTAACCACAGGCTCAGCCTGCCGCCCGGAAGCAGAACAGGGCCTGAAGCAATCCTGTGCTTTTGCGGCCAGCTCCCAAAAAAACGAGTTGAAAAATCAAGCTCAGGGGCACTGCAATTCACAAACCTGCAGAGTTATAAATGATAACTCTCGTCCACAAATATATTGAGGGAAGGCAACGAGGAGGATTTGAAAGCAAGGCAGAATTGCAGGAAACAGATTTCAGGAGGTAGAGTCGAATCGCCTTTAAAGCACAGGAAAAGTGGCAAAACCTCGACCATGATGCCCTTGGCCAAAAAGGGCGTATGCGTTTTTTCCTGAATATATTCAGGAAAAAACGCATACGCCCTTTTTGGCCAACCAAGCAACCTGGAAAGGCAAATCAGCGCTACAAAGAAGTCTCGCTTCCCATCGGTCAAAAGGGCCATGCTGAATAAAGTGTCAAAACCAGAAATGCAGGACAGGCCATGGAGAAACGGGAGCCTTACTACGCTGATGGGCGGGATGTAAATTGCCAACAGCCACTCTGGAGAAGTGTACGGTGTTTCCTGAAACATCTAAAGAACTCAGCATAGAGAGCATAAGGCACTTCCACTCATGGGCGTATAAATTGGGAAAACTAAAAATCAGCAAGACACAGGCACCCCAAAGTTTAGGGCTGCTCTGTTGACAAGAACCTCCACTTCGTTACACCTTAAATATCCCAGGAAAGAGAAACATGGATAAGGAAGTTGTGGTCCTTATGTACAATGGCATATCACTCAGCCATGAAATTAACGTCATAAGGCTAGTAGCAGCATGATGAGAGGATTTAGGTACGACGATTCTAAGTGAAATAAGTCACACAGAAAAAGACACTTATCATAAGATATCACTTAGAGAGGGAATGTAAAAACCGCTACACTTGAACTGAATTACAAAACAGAACAGCGTCACACGTTTACAAAACACACTATGGCTGCTTAACGGGAAAGGTGAGGTCGGGTGAGGTAGAAAACAAGGGTTTCAAATTAGCTCAGATACCGTTCCATAAACCCAATATGTAATAGACAAGACCTACTCCTTGCTCAGTGAACTGGACTCGACACCCCCTATTCACCGCCCAAGAATATACCTGACTAGGAAGAATCTTCAAAGCTATGTATTGATATCTCTCTGTAAATGAGTCAAGTGGGTGTAAAGCAGCATAAACAGAGCAGTGAAAAGCAGCTAAACCCCATTATAAAAATCAATTACTTTTAAAATCCCGTGAAACAAAGACAGTGAAAGAGAGAGAAATTCTTACAAAATTCGTTCAGGGGCTGTGATGCCACCTGGATTGACCATCTCTAGACCCACAGCTGATTGAGACATAAGGGTGGACACTCTTGGGGCTGAGAGGTTTGGTGAGGTTGGGTGAGCAAACGCAGACCCTTTAAAGTAATACTGCGTGGTATCCATCCCATGGGTCCCAAATCTCCAGGTTCAAGGGCATCTTCCTACATCGAAAACATGCATGAGAAACCCAGAAGATGGTACACCGTGTGATCGGGAAAGGTTTCTACAACGCACCTCATTTCTCATCTCCTTGTGCTCGGGTTCGCCATTCCAGCCGCGTTAGTAGCAATCTCCCTCCGTGGAGAATCAGCACCTTTAACCTCCTGTTCCGTACAGGTTGCAATTTGTCCTGAGGATGAACGGGAAGAGGGGGAACCAATGAGAAACTAGCTCTAGGTGTTGGGACAGGCACAGGTCACTCTATTTTCCCATCAGGAAGAAGAATTAACCACAGGCTCAGCCTGCCGCCCGGAACCAGAATAGGGCCTGAAGCAATCCTGCGCTTTTGCGGCCAGCTCCGAAGAAAGCGAGTTGAAAAATGGAGCTCAGGGGCACTGCAATTCACAAACCTGCAGAGTTAGAAATGATAACTCTCGTCCACAAATATATTGTGGGAAGGCAACGAGGAGGATTTGAAAGCAAGGCAGAATTGCAGGAAACAGATTTCAGGAGGTAGATTCGAATCGCCTTTAAAGCACAGGAAAGGCGGCAAAACCTCGACCATGATGCCCTTGGCCAAAAAGGGCGTATGCGTTTTTTCCTGAATATATTCAGGAAAAAACGCATACGCCCTTTTTGGCCAACCAAGCAACCTGGAAAGGCAAATCAGCGCTACAAAGAAGTCTCGCTTCCCATCGGTCAAAAGGGTCATGCTGAATAAAGTGTCAAAACCAGAAATGCAGGACAGGCCATGGAGAAACGGGAGCCTTGCTACGCTGATGGGCGGGATGTAAATTGCCAACAGCCACTCTGGAGAAGTGTACGGTGTGTCCTGAAACCTCTAAAAAACTCAGCTTAGAGAGCATAGGGCACTTCCACTCATGGGTGTATAAATTGGGAAAAGTAAAAATCAGCAAGACACAGGCACCCCAAAGTTTAGGGCTGCTCTGTTGACAAGAACCTCCACTTCGTTACACCTTAAATATCCCAGGAAAGAAAAAAATGGATAAAGAAGTTGTGGTCCTTATGTACAATGGAATATCACTCAGCCAGGAAATCAACGTCATAAGGCTAGTAGCAGCATGATGAGTGGATTTAGGTACGACGATTCTAAGTGAAATAAGTCAACCAGAAAACGACACTTATCATAAGATATCACTTATAGAGGGAATGTAAAAACCGCTACACTTGAACTGAATTACAAAACAGAACAGAGACACACGTTTACAAAACACACTATGGCTGCTTAACGGGAAAGGTGAGGTCGGGTGAGGCAGAAAACAAGGGTTTCAAATTAGCTCAGATACCGTTCAATAAACCCAATATGTAATAGACAAGACCTACTCCTTGCTCAGTGAACTGGACGCAAAAACCCCCTATTCACCGCCCAAGAATATATCTGACTAGGAAGAATCTTCAAAGCTATGTATTGATATCTCTCTGTAAGTGAGTCAAGTGGGTGTAAAGCAGCATAAAAACAGCAGTGAAAAGCAGCTAAACCCCATTATAAAAATCAATTACTTTTAAAAACCCGTGAAACAAAGACAGTGAAAGAGAGAGAAATTCTTACAATATTCGTTCAGGGGCTGTGATGCCACCTGGATTGACCATCTCTAGACCCACAGCTGATTGAGACATAAGGGTGGACACTCTTGTGGCTGAGAGGTTTGGTCAGGTTGGTTGAGGAAACGCAGGCCCTTTAAAGTAATACTGCGTGGTACCCATCCCATGGGTCCCAAATCTCCAAGTTCAAGGGCATCTTCCTATAACAAAAACATGCATGAGAAACCCAGAAGATGGTACACCGTGTGATCGGGAAAGGTTTCGAAAACGCACCTCATTTCTCATCTCCTTGTGCTCGGGTTGGCCATTACAGCCGCTTTACTAGCAATCTCCCTCCTTCGAGAATCAGCACCTTCAACCTCCTGTTCCGTACAGGTTGCAAATTGTCCTGAGGATGAACGGGAAGAGGGGGAACCAGTGAGAGACTAGCTCTAGGTGTTGGGACAGGCACAGGTCACTCTATTTTCCCATCAGGAAGAAGAATTAACCACAGGCTCAGCCTGCCGCCCGGAAGCAGAACAGGGCCTGAAGCAATCCTGTGCTTTTGCGGCCAGCTCCCAAAAAAACGAGTTGAAAAATCGAGCTCAGGGGCACTGCAATTCACAAACCTGCAGAGTTAGAAATGATAACTCTCGTCCACAAATATATTGAGGGAAGGCAACGAGGAGGATTTGAAAGCAAGGCAGAATTGCAGGAAACAGATTTCAGGAGGTAGAGTCGAATCGCCTTTAAAGCACAGGAAAAGCGGCAAAACCTCGACCATGATGCCCTTGGCCAAAAAGGGCGTATGCGTTTTTTCCTGAATATATTCAGGAAAAAACGCATACGCCCTTTTTGGCCAACCAAGCAACCTGGAAAGGCAAATCAGCGCTACAAAGAAGTCTCGCTTCCCATCGGTCAAAAGGGCCATGCTGAATAAAGTGTCAAAACCAGAAATGCAGGACAGGCCATGGAGAAACGGGAGCCTTACTACGCTGATGGGCGGGATGTAAATTGCCAACAGCCACTCTGGAGAAGTGTACGGTGTTTCCTGAAACATCTAAAGAACTCAGCATAGAGAGCATAAGGCACTTCCACTCATGGGCGTATAAATTGGGAAAACTAAAAATCAGCAAGACACAGGCACCCCAAAGTTTAGGGCTGCTCTGTTGACAAGAACCTCCACTTCGTTACACCTTAAATATCCCAGGAAAGAGAAACATGGATAAGGAAGTTGTGGTCCTTATGTACAATGGCATATCACTCAGCCATGAAATTAACGTCATAAGGCTAGTAGCAGCATGATGAGAGGATTTAGGTACGACGATTCTAAGTGAAATAAGTCACACAGAAAAAGACACTTATCATAAGATATCACTTAGAGAGGGAATGTAAAAACCGCTACACTTGAACTGAATTACAAAACAGAACAGCGTCACACGTTTACAAAACACACTATGGCTGCTTAACGGGAAAGGTGAGGTCGGGTGAGGTAGAAAACAAGGGTTTCAAATTAGCTCAGATACCGTTCCATAAACCCAATATGTAATAGACAAGACCTACTCCTTGCTCAGTGAACTGGACTCGACACCCCCTATTCACCGCCCAAGAATATACCTGACTAGGAAGAATCTTCAAAGCTATGTATTGATATCTCTCTGTAAATGAGTCAAGTGGGTGTAAAGCAGCATAAACAGAGCAGTGAAAAGCAGCTAAACCCCATTATAAAAATCAATTACTTTTAAAATCCCGTGAAACAAAGACAGTGAAAGAGAGAGAAATTCTTACAAAATTCGTTCAGGGGCTGTGATGCCACCTGGATTGACCATCTCTAGACCCACAGCTGATTGAGACATAAGGGTGGACACTCTTGGGGCTGAGAGGTTTGGTGAGGTTGGGTGAGCAAACGCAGACCCTTTAAAGTAATACTGCGTGGTATCCATCCCATGGGTCCCAAATCTCCAGGTTCAAGGGCATCTTCCTACATCGAAAACATGCATGAGAAACCCAGAAGATGGTACACCGTGTGATCGGGAAAGGTTTCTACAACGCACCTCATTTCTCATCTCCTTGTGCTCGGGTTCGCCATTCCAGCCGCGTTAGTAGCAATCTCCCTCCGTGGAGAATCAGCACCTTTAACCTCCTGTTCCGTACAGGTTGCAATTTGTCCTGAGGATGAACGGGAAGAGGGGGAACCAATGAGAAACTAGCTCTAGGTGTTGGGACAGGCACAGGTCACTCTATTTTCCCATCAGGAAGAAGAATTAACCACAGGCTCAGCCTGCCGCCCGGAACCAGAATAGGGCCTGAAGCAATCCTGCGCTTTTGCGGCCAGCTCCGAAGAAAGCGAGTTGAAAAATGGAGCTCAGGGGCACTGCAATTCACAAACCTGCAGAGTTAGAAATGATAACTCTCGTCCACAAATATATTGTGGGAAGGCAACGAGGAGGATTTGAAAGCAAGGCAGAATTGCAGGAAACAGATTTCAGGAGGTAGATTCGAATCGCCTTTAAAGCACAGGAAAGGCGGCAAAACCTCGACCATGATGCCCTTGGCCAAAAAGGGCGTATGCGTTTTTTCCTGAATATATTCAGGAAAAAACGCATACGCCCTTTTTGGCCAACCAAGCAACCTGGAAAGGCAAATCAGCGCTACAAAGAAGTCTCGCTTCCCATCGGTCAAAAGGGCCATGCTGAATAAAGTGTCAAAACCAGAAATGCAGGACAGGCCATGGAGAAACGGGAGCCTTGCTACGCTGATGGGCGGGATGTAAATTGCCAACAGCCACTCTGGAGAAGTGTACGGTGTGTCCTGAAACCTCTAAAAAACTCAGCTTAGAGAGCATAGGGCACTTCCACTCATGGGTGTATAAATTGGGAAAAGTAAAAATCAGCAAGACACAGGCACCCCAAAGTTTAGGGCTGCTCTGTTGACAAGAACCTCCACTTCGTTACACCTTAAATATCCCAGGAAAGAAAAAAATGGATAAAGAAGTTGTGGTCCTTATGTACAATGGAATATCACTCAGCCAGGAAATCAACGTCATAAGGCTAGTAGCAGCATGATGAGTGGATTTAGGTACGACGATTCTAAGTGAAATAAGTCAACCAGAAAACGACACTTATCATAAGATATCACTTATAGAGGGAATGTAAAAACCGCTACACTTGAACTGAATTACAAAACAGAACAGAGACACACGTTTACAAAACACACTATGGCTGCTTAACGGGAAAGGTGAGGTCGGGTGAGGCAGAAAACAAGGGTTTCAAATTAGCTCAGATACCGTTCAATAAACCCAATATGTAATAGACAAGACCTACTCCTTGCTCAGTGAACTGGACGCAAAAACCCCCTATTCACCGCCCAAGAATATATCTGACTAGGAAGAATCTTCAAAGCTATGTATTGATATCTCTCTGTAAGTGAGTCAAGTGGGTGTAAAGCAGCATAAAAACAGCAGTGAAAAGCAGCTAAACCCCATTATAAAAATCAATTACTTTTAAAAACCCGTGAAACAAAGACAGTGAAAGAGAGAGAAATTCTTACAATATTCGTTCAGGGGCTGTGATGCCACCTGGATTGACCATCTCTAGACCCACAGCTGATTGAGACATAAGGGTGGACACTCTTGTGGCTGAGAGGTTTGGTCAGGTTGGTTGAGGAAACGCAGGCCCTTTAAAGTAATACTGCGTGGTACCCATCCCATGGGTCCCAAATCTCCAAGTTCAAGGGCATCTTCCTATAACAAAAACATGCATGAGAAACCCAGAAGATGGTACACCGTGTGATCGGGAAAGGTTTCGAAAACGCACCTCATTTCTCATCTCCTTGTGCTCGGGTTGGCCATTACAGCCGCTTTACTAGCAATCTCCCTCCTTCGAGAATCAGCACCTTCAACCTCCTGTTCCGTACAGGTTGCAAATTGTCCTGAGGATGAACGGGAAGAGGGGGAACCAGTGAGAGACTAGCTCTAGGTGTTGGGACAGGCACAGGTCACTCTATTTTCCCATCAGGAAGAAGAATTAACCACAGGCTCAGCCTGCCGCCCGGAAGCAGAACAGGGCCTGAAGCAATCCTGTGCATTTGCGGCCAGCTCCCAAAAAAACGAGTTG
Source organism: Balaenoptera borealis (assembly GCF_965194805.1). NCBI lineage: Eukaryota > Metazoa > Chordata > Mammalia > Artiodactyla > Balaenopteridae > Balaenoptera > Balaenoptera borealis. The sequence goes on from NW_028122967.1 coordinate 143,691, forward strand.
AAAAATCGAGCTCAGGGGCACTGCAATTCACAAACCTGCAGAGTTAGAAATGATAACTCTCGTCCACAAATATATTGAGGGAAGGCAACGAGGAGGATTTGAAAGCAAGGCAGAATTGCAGGAAACAGATTTCAGGAGGTAGAGTCGAATCGCCTTTAAAGCACAGGAAAAGCGGCAAAACCTCGACCATGATGCCCTTGGCCAAAAAGGGCGTATGCGTTTTTTCCTGAATATATTCAGGAAAAAACGCATACGCCCTTTTTGGCCAACCAAGCAACCTGGAAAGGCAAATCAGCGCTACAAAGAAGTCTCGCTTCCCATCGGTCAAAAGGGCCATGCTGAATAAAGTGTCAAAACCAGAAATGCAGGACAGGCCATGGAGAAACGGGAGCCTTACTACGCTGATGGGCGGGATGTAAATTGCCAACAGCCACTCTGGAGAAGTGTACGGTGTTTCCTGAAACATCTAAAGAACTCAGCATAGAGAGCATAAGGCACTTCCACTCATGGGCGTATAAATTGGGAAAACTAAAAATCAGCAAGACACAGGCACCCCAAAGTTTAGGGCTGCTCTGTTGACAAGAACCTCCACTTCGTTACACCTTAAATATCCCAGGAAAGAGAAACATGGATAAGGAAGTTGTGGTCCTTATGTACAATGGCATATCACTCAGCCATGAAATTAACGTCATAAGGCTAGTAGCAGCATGATGAGAGGATTTAGGTACGACGATTCTAAGTGAAATAAGTCACACAGAAAAAGACACTTATCATAAGATATCACTTAGAGAGGGAATGTAAAAACCGCTACACTTGAACTGAATTACAAAACAGAACAGCGTCACACGTTTACAAAACACACTATGGCTGCTTAACGGGAAAGGTGAGGTCGGGTGAGGTAGAAAACAAGGGTTTCAAATTAGCTCAGATACCGTTCCATAAACCCAATATGTAATAGACAAGACCTACTCCTTGCTCAGTGAACTGGACTCGACACCCCCTATTCACCGCCCAAGAATATACCTGACTAGGAAGAATCTTCAAAGCTATGTATTGATATCTCTCTGTAAATGAGTCAAGTGGGTGTAAAGCAGCATAAACAGAGCAGTGAAAAGCAGCTAAACCCCATTATAAAAATCAATTACTTTTAAAATCCCGTGAAACAAAGACAGTGAAAGAGAGAGAAATTCTTACAAAATTCGTTCAGGGGCTGTGATGCCACCTGGATTGACCATCTCTAGACCCACAGCTGATTGAGACATAAGGGTGGACACTCTTGGGGCTGAGAGGTTTGGTGAGGTTGGGTGAGCAAACGCAGACCCTTTAAAGTAATACTGCGTGGTATCCATCCCATGGGTCCCAAATCTCCAGGTTCAAGGGCATCTTCCTACATCGAAAACATGCATGAGAAACCCAGAAGATGGTACACCGTGTGATCGGGAAAGGTTTCTACAACGCACCTCATTTCTCATCTCCTTGTGCTCGGGTTCGCCATTCCAGCCGCGTTAGTAGCAATCTCCCTCCGTGGAGAATCAGCACCTTTAACCTCCTGTTCCGTACAGGTTGCAATTTGTCCTGAGGATGAACGGGAAGAGGGGGAACCAATGAGAAACTAGCTCTAGGTGTTGGGACAGGCACAGGTCACTCTATTTTCCCATCAGGAAGAAGAATTAACCACAGGCTCAGCCTGCCGCCCGGAACCAGAATAGGGCCTGAAGCAATCCTGCGCTTTTGCGGCCAGCTCCGAAGAAAGCGAGTTGAAAAATGGAGCTCAGGGGCACTGCAATTCACAAACCTGCAGAGTTAGAAATGATAACTCTCGTCCACAAATATATTGTGGGAAGGCAACGAGGAGGATTTGAAAGCAAGGCAGAATTGCAGGAAACAGATTTCAGGAGGTAGATTCGAATCGCCTTTAAAGCACAGGAAAGGCGGCAAAACCTCGACCATGATGCCCTTGGCCAAAAAGGGCGTATGCGTTTTTTCCTGAATATATTCAGGAAAAAACGCATACGCCCTTTTTGGCCAACCAAGCAACCTGGAAAGGCAAATCAGCGCTACAAAGAAGTCTCGCTTCCCATCGGTCAAAAGGGCCATGCTGAATAAAGTGTCAAAACCAGAAATGCAGGACAGGCCATGGAGAAACGGGAGCCTTGCTACGCTGATGGGCGGGATGTAAATTGCCAACAGCCACTCTGGAGAAGTGTACGGTGTGTCCTGAAACCTCTAAAAAACTCAGCTTAGAGAGCATAGGGCACTTCCACTCATGGGTGTATAAATTGGGAAAAGTAAAAATCAGCAAGACACAGGCACCCCAAAGTTTAGGGCTGCTCTGTTGACAAGAACCTCCACTTCGTTACACCTTAAATATCCCAGGAAAGAAAAAAATGGATAAAGAAGTTGTGGTCCTTATGTACAATGGAATATCACTCAGCCAGGAAATCAACGTCATAAGGCTAGTAGCAGCATGATGAGTGGATTTAGGTACGACGATTCTAAGTGAAATAAGTCAACCAGAAAACGACACTTATCATAAGATATCACTTATAGAGGGAATGTAAAAACCGCTACACTTGAACTGAATTACAAAACAGAACAGAGACACACGTTTACAAAACACACTATGGCTGCTTAACGGGAAAGGTGAGGTCGGGTGAGGCAGAAAACAAGGGTTTCAAATTAGCTCAGATACCGTTCAATAAACCCAATATGTAATAGACAAGACCTACTCCTTGCTCAGTGAACTGGACGCAAAAACCCCCTATTCACCGCCCAAGAATATATCTGACTAGGAAGAATCTTCAAAGCTATGTATTGATATCTCTCTGTAAGTGAGTCAAGTGGGTGTAAAGCAGCATAAAAACAGCAGAGAAAAGCAGCTAAACCCCATTATAAAAATCAATTACTTTTAAAAACCCGTGAAACAAAGACAGTGAAAGAGAGAGAAATTCTTACAATATTCGTTCAGGGGCTGTGATGCCACCTGGATTGACCATCTCTAGACCCACAGCTGATTGAGACATAAGGGTGGACACTCTTGTGGCTGAGAGGTTTGGTCAGGTTGGTTGAGGAAACGCAGGCCCTTTAAAGTAATACTGCGTGGTACCCATCCCATGGGTCCCAAATCTCCAAGTTCAAGGGCATCTTCCTATAACAAAAACATGCATGAGAAACCCAGAAGATGGTACACCGTGTGATCGGGAAAGGTTTCGAAAACGCACCTCATTTCTCATCTCCTTGTGCTCGGGTTGGCCATTACAGCCGCTTTACTAGCAATCTCCCTCCTTCGAGAATCAGCACCTTCAACCTCCTGTTCCGTACAGGTTGCAAATTGTCCTGAGGATGAACGGGAAGAGGGGGAACCAGTGAGAGACTAGCTCTAGGTGTTGGGACAGGCACAGGTCACTCTATTTTCCCATCAGGAAGAAGAATTAACCACAGGCTCAGCCTGCCGCCCGGAAGCAGAACAGGGCCTGAAGCAATCCTGTGCTTTTGCGGCCAGCTCCCAAAAAAACGAGTTGAAAAATGGAGCTCAGGGGCACTGCAATTCACAAACCTGCAGAGTTAGAAATGATAACTCTCGTCCACAAATATATTGAGGGAAGGCAACGAGGAGGATTTGAAAGCAAGGCAGAATTGCAGGAAACAGATTTCAGGAGGTAGAGTCGAATCGCCTTTAAAGCACAGGAAAAGCGGCAAAACCTCGACCATGATGCCCTTGGCCAAAAAGGGCGTATGCGTTTTTTCCTGAATATATTCAGGAAAAAACGCATACGCCCTTTTTGGCCAACCAAGCAACCTGGAAAGGCAAATCAGCGCTACAAAGAAGTCTCGCTTCCCATCGGTCAAAAGGGCCATGCTGAATAAAGTGTCAAAACCAGAAATGCAGGACAGGCCATGGAGAAACGGGAGCCTTACTACGCTGATGGGCGGGATGTAAATTGCCAACAGCCACTCTGGAGAAGTGTACGGTGTTTCCTGAAACATCTAAAGAACTCAGCATAGAGAGCATAAGGCACTTCCACTCATGGGCGTATAAATTGGGAAAACTAAAAATCAGCAAGACACAGGCACCCCAAAGTTTAGGGCTGCTCTGTTGACAAGAACCTCCACTTCGTTACACCTTAAATATCCCAGGAAAGAGAAACATGGATAAGGAAGTTGTGGTCCTTATGTACAATGGCATATCACTCAGCCATGAAATTAACGTCATAAGGCTAGTAGCAGCATGATGAGAGGATTTAGGTACGACGATTCTAAGTGAAATAAGTCACACAGAAAAAGACACTTATCATAAGATATCACTTAGAGAGGGAATGTAAAAACCGCTACACTTGAACTGAATTACAAAACAGAACAGCGTCACACGTTTACAAAACACACTATGGCTGCTTAACGGGAAAGGTGAGGTCGGGTGAGGTAGAAAACAAGGGTTTCAAATTAGCTCAGATACCGTTCCATAAACCCAATATGTAATAGACAAGACCTACTCCTTGCTCAGTGAACTGGACTCGACACCCCCTATTCACCGCCCAAGAATATACCTGACTAGGAAGAATCTTCAAAGCTATGTATTGATATCTTTCTGTAAATGAGTCAAGTGGGTGTAAAGCAGCATAAACAGAGCAGTGAAAAGCAGCTAAACCCCATTATAAAAATCAATTACTTTTAAAATCCCGTGAAACAAAGACAGTGAAAGAGAGAGAAATTCTTACAAAATTCGTTCAGGGGCTGTGATGCCACCTGGATTGACCATCTCTAGACCCACAGCTGATTGAGACATAAGGGTGGACACTCTTGGGGCTGAGAGTTTTGGTGAGGTTGGGTGAGCAAACGCAGACCCTTTAAAGTAATACTGCGTGGTACCCATCCCATGGGTCCAAAATCTCCAGGTTCAAGGGCATCTTCCTACATCGAAAACATGCATGAGAAACCCAGAAGATGGTACACCGTGTGATCGGGAAAGGTTTCTACAACGCACCTCATTTCTCATCTCCTTGTGCTCGGGTTCGCCATTCCAGCCGCGTTAGTAGCAATCTCCCTCCGTGGAGAATCAGCACCTTTAACCTCCTGTTCCGTACAGGTTGCAATTTGTCCTGAGGATGAACGGGAAGAGGGGGAACCAATGAGAAACTAGCTCTAGGTGTTGGGACAGGCACAGGTCACTCTATTTTCCCATCAGGAAGAAGAATTAACCACAGGCTCAGCCTGCCGCCCGGAACCAGAATAGGGCCTGAAGCAATCCTGCGCTTTTGCGGCAAGCTCCGAAGAAAGCGAGTTGAAAAATGGAGCTCAGGGGCACTGCAATTCACAAACCTGCAGAGTTAGAAATGATAACTCTCGTCCACAAATATATTGAGGGAAGGCAACGAGGAGGATTTGAAAGCAAGGCAGAATTGCAGGAAACAGATTTCAGGAGGTAGAGTCGAATCGCCTTTAAAGCACAGGAAAGGCGGCAAAACCTCGACCATGATGCCCTTGGCCAAAAAGGGCGTATGCGTTTTTTCCTGAATATATTCAGGAAAAAACGCATACGCCCTTTTTGGCCAACCAAGCAACCTGGAAAGGCAAATCAGCGCTACAAAGAAGTCTCGCTTCCCATCGGTCAAAAGGGCCATGCTGAATAAAGTGTCAAAACCAGAAATGCAGGACAGGCCATGGAGAAACGGGAGCCTTGCTACGCTGATGGGCGTGATGTAAATTGCCAACAGCCACTCTGGAGAAGTGTACGGTGTGTCCTGAAACCTCTAAAAAACTCAGCTTAGAGAGCATAGGGCACTTCCACTCATGGGTGTATAAATTGGGAAAAGTAAAAATCAGCAAGACACAGGCACCCCAAAGTTTAGGGCTGCTGTGTTGACAAGAACCACCACTTCGTTACACCTTAAATATCCCAGGAAAGAAAAAAATGGATAAAGAAGTTGTGGTCCTTATGTACAATGGAATATCACTCAGCCAGGAAATCAACGTCATAAGGCTAGTAGCAGCATGATGAGTGGATTTAGGTACGACGATTCTAAGTGAAATAAGTCAACCAGAAAACGACACTTATCATAAGATATCACTTATAGAGGGAATGTAAAAACCGCTACACTTGAACTGAATTACAAAACAGAACAGAGACACACGTTTACAAAACACACTATGGCTGCTTAACGGGAAAAGTGAGGTCGGGTGAGGCAGAAAACAAGGGTTTCAAATTAGCTCAGATACCGTTCAATAAACCCAATATGTAATAGACAAGACCTACTCCTTGCTCAGTGAACTGGACGCAAAAACCCCCTATTCACCGCCCAAGAATATATCTGACTAGGAAGAATCTTCAAAGCTATGTATTGATATCTCTCTGTAAGTGAGTCAAGTGGGTGTAAAGCAGCATAAAAACAGCAGAGAAAAGCAGCTAAACCCCATTATAAAAATCAATTACTTTTAAAAACCCGTGAAACAAAGACAGTGAAAGAGAGAGAAATTCTTACAATATTCGTTCAGGGGCTGTGATGCCACCTGGATTGACCATCTCTAGACCCACAGCTGATTGAGACATAAGGGTGGACACTCTTGTGGCTGAGAGGTTTGGTCAGGTTGGTTGAGGAAACGCAGGCCCTTTAAAGTAATACTGCGTGGTACCCATCCCATGGGTCCCAAATCTCCAAGTTCAAGGGCATCTTCCTATAACAAAAACATGCATGAGAAACCCAGAAGATGGTACACCGTGTGATCGGGAAAGGTTTCGAAAACGCACCTCATTTCTCATCTCCTTGTGCTCGGGTTGGCCATTACAGCCGCTTTACTAGCAATCTCCCTCCTTCGAGAATCAGCACCTTCAACCTCCTGTTCCGTACAGGTTGCAAATTGTCCTGAGGATGAACGGGAAGAGGGGGAACCAGTGAGAGACTAGCTCTAGGTGTTGGGACAGGCACAGGTCACTCTATTTTCCCATCAGGAAGAAGAATTAACCACAGGCTCAGCCTGCCGCCCGGAAGCAGAACAGGGCCTGAAGCAATCCTGTGCTTTTGCGGCCAGCTCCCAAAAAAACGAGTTGAAAAATCAAGCTCAGGGGCACTGCAATTCACAAACCTGCAGAGTTATAAATGATAACTCTCGTCCACAAATATATTGAGGGAAGGCAACGAGGAGGATTTGAAAGCAAGGCAGAATTGCAGGAAACAGATTTCAGGAGGTAGAGTCGAATCGCCTTTAAAGCACAGGAAAAGTGGCAAAACCTCGACCATGATGCCCTTGGCCAAAAAGGGCGTATGCGTTTTTTCCTGAATATATTCAGGAAAAAACGCATACGCCCTTTTTGGCCAACCAAGCAACCTGGAAAGGCAAATCAGCGCTACAAAGAAGTCTCGCTTCCCATCGGTCAAAAGGGCCATGCTGAATAAAGTGTCAAAACCAGAAATGCAGGACAGGCCATGGAGAAACGGGAGCCTTACTACGCTGATGGGCGGGATGTAAATTGCCAACAGCCACTCTGGAGAAGTGTACGGTGTTTCCTGAAACATCTAAAGAACTCAGCATAGAGAGCATAAGGCACTTCCACTCATGGGCGTATAAATTGGGAAAACTAAAAATCAGCAAGACACAGGCACCCCAAAGTTTAGGGCTGCTCTGTTGACAAGAACCTCCACTTCGTTACACCTTAAATATCCCAGGAAAGAGAAAAATGGATAAGGAAGTTGTGGTCCTTATGTACAATGGCATATCACTCAGCCATGAAATTAACGTCATAAGGCTAGTAGCAGCATGATGAGAGGATTTAGGTACGACGATTCTAAGTGAAATAAGTCACACAGAAAAAGACACTTATCATAAGATATCACTTAGAGAGGGAATGTAAAAACCGCTACACTTGAACTGAATTACAAAACAGAACAGCGTCACACGTTTACAAAACACACTATGGCTGCTTAACGGGAAAGGTGAGGTCGGGTGAGGTAGAAAACAAGGGTTTCAAATTAGCTCAGATACCGTTCCATAAACCCAATATGTAATAGACAAGACCTACTCCTTGCTCAGTGAACTGGACTCGACACCCCCTATTCACCGCCCAAGAATATACCTGACTAGGAAGAATCTTCAAAGCTATGTATTGATATCTCTCTGTAAATGAGTCAAGTGGGTGTAAAGCAGCATAAACAGAGCAGTGAAAAGCAGCTAAACCCCATTATAAAAATCAATTACTTTTAAAATCCCGTGAAACAAAGACAGTGAAAGAGAGAGAAATTCTTACAAAATTCGTTCAGGGGCTGTGATGCCACCTGGATTGACCATATCTAGACCCACAGCTGATTGAGACATAAGGGTGGACACTCTTGGGGCTGAGAGGTTTGGTGAGGTTGGGTGAGCAAACGCAGACCCTTTAAAGTAATACTGCGTGGTATCCATCCCATGGGTCCCAAATCTCCAGGTTCAAGGGCATCTTCCTACATCGAAAACATGCATGAGAAACCCAGAAGATGGTACACCGTGTGATCGGGAAAGGTTTCTAAAACGCACCTCATTTCTCATCTCCTTGTGCTCGGGTTCGCCATTCCAGCCGCGTTAGTAGCAATCTCCCTCCGTGGAGAATCAGCACCTTTAACCTCCTGTTCCGTACAGGTTGCAATCTGTCCTGAGGATGAACGGGAAGAGGTGGAACCAATGAGAGACTAGCTCTAGGTGTTGGGACAGGCACAGGTCACTCTATTTTCCCATCAGGAAGAAGAATTAACCACAGGCTCAGCCTGCCGCCCGGAACCAGAATAGGGCCTGAAGCAATCCTGCGCTTTTGCGGCCAGCACCGAAGAAAGCGAGTTGAAAAATGGAGCTCAGGGGCACTGCAATTCACAAACCTGCAGAGTTAGAAATGATAACTCTCGTCCACAAATATATTGAGGGAAGGCAACGAGGAGGATTTGAAAGCAAGGCAGAATTGCAGGAAACAGATTTCAGGAGGTAGAGTCGAATCGCCTTTAAAGCACAGGAAAGGCGGCAAAACCTCGACCATGATGCCCTTGGCCAAAAAGGGCGTATGCGTTTTTTCCTGAATATATTCAGGAAAAAACGCATACGCCCTTTTTGGCCAACCAAGCAACCTGGAAAGGCAAATCAGCGCTACAAAGAAGTCTCGCTTCCCATCGGTCAAAAGGGCCATGCTGAATAAAGTGTCAAAACCAGAAATGCAGGACAGGCCATGGAGAAACGGGAGCCTTGCTACGCTGATGGGCGGGATGTAAATTGCCAACAGCCACTCTGGAGAAGTGTACGGTGTGTCCTGAAACCTCTAAAAAACTCAGCTTAGAGAGCATAGGGCACTTCCACTCATGGGTGTATAAATTGGGAAAAGTAAAAATCAGCAAGACACAGGCACCCCAAAGTTTAGGGCTGCTCTGTTGACAAGAACCTCCACTTCGTTACACCTTAAATATCCCAGGAAAGAAAAAAATGGATAAAGAAGTTGTGGTCCTTATGTACAATGGAATATCACTCAGCCAGGAAATCAACGTCATAAGGCTAGTAGCAGCATGATGAGTGGATTTAGGTACGACGATTCTAAGTGAAATAAGTCAACCAGAAAACGACACTTATCATAAGATATCACTTATAGAGGGAATGTAAAAACCGCTACACTTGAACTGAATTACAAAACAGAACAGAGACACACGTTTACAAAACACACTATGGCTGCTTAACGGGAAAGGTGAGGTCGGGTGAGGCAGAAAACAAGGGTTTCAAATTAGCTCAGATACCGTTCAATAAACCCAATATGTAATAGACAAGACCTACTCCTTGCTCAGTGAACTGGACGCAAAAACCCCCTATTCACCGCCCAAGAATATATCTGACTAGGAAGAATCTTCAAAGCTATGTATTGATAGCTCTCTGTAAGTGAGTCAAGTGGGTGTAAAGCAGCATAAAAACAGCAGTGAAAAGCAGCTAAACCCCATTATAAAAATCAATTACTTTTAAAAACCCGTGAAACAATGACAGTGAAAGAGAGAGAAATTCTTACAATATTCGTTCAGGGGCTGTGATGCCACCTGGATTGACCATCTCTAGACCCACAGCTGATTGAGACATAAGGGTGGACACTCTTGTGGCTGAGAGGTTTGGTCAGGTTGGTTGAGGAAACGCAGGCCCTTTAAAGTAATACTGCGTGGTACCCATCCCATGGGTCCCAAATCTCCAAGTTCAAGGGCATCTTCCTATAACAAAAACATGCATGAGAAACCCAGAAGATGGTACACCGTGTGATCGGGAAAGGTTTCGAAAACGCACCTCATTTCTCATCTCCTTGTGCTCGGGTTGGCCATTACAGCCGCTTTACTAGCAATCTCCCTCCTTTGAGAATCAGCACCTTCAACCTCCTGTTCCGTACAGGTTGCAAATTGTCCTGAGGATGAACGGGAAGAGGGGGAACCAGTGAGAGACTAGCTCTAGGTGTTGGGACAGGCACAGGTCACTCTATTTTCCCATCAGGAAGAAGAATTAACCACAGGCTCAGCCTGCCGCCCGGAAGCAGAACAGGGCCTGAAGCAATCCTGTGCATTTGCGGCCAGCAACCAAAAAAACGAGTTGAAAAATCGAGCTCAGGGGCACTGCAATTCACAAACCTGCAGAGTTAGAAATGATAACTCTCGTCCACAAATATATTGAGGGAAGGCAACGAGGAGGATTTGAAAGCAAGGCAGAATTGCAGGAAACAGATTTCAGGAGGTAGAGTCGAATCGCCTTTAAAGCACAGGAAAAGCGGCAAAACCTCGACCATGATGCCCTTGGCCAAAAAGGGCGTATGCGTTTTTTCCTGAATATATTCAGGAAAAAACGCATACGCCCTTTTTGGCCAACCAAGCAACCTGGAAAGGCAAATCAGCGCTACAAAGAAGTCTCGCTTCCCATCGGTCAAAAGGGCCATGCTGAATAAAGTGTCAAAACCAGAAATGCAGGACAGGCCATGGAGAAACGGGAGCCTTACTACGCTGATGGGCGGGATGTAAATTGCCAACAGCCACTCTGGAGAAGTGTACGGTGTTTCCTGAAACATCTAAAGAACTCAGCATAGAGAGCATAAGGCACTTCCACTCATGGGCGTATAAATTGGGAAAACTAAAAATCAGCAAGACACAGGCACCCCAAAGTTTAGGGCTGCTCTGTTGACAAGAACCTCCACTTCGTTACACCTTAAATATCCCAGGAAAGAGAAACATGGATAAGGAAGTTGTGGTCCTTATGTACAATGGCATATCACTCAGCCATGAAATTAACGTCATAAGGCTAGTAGCAGCATGATGAGAGGATTTAGGTACGACGATTCTAAGTGAAATAAGTCACACAGAAAAAGACACTTATCATAAGATATCACTTAGAGAGGGAATGTAAAAACCGCTACACTTGAACTGAATTACAAAACAGAACAGCGTCACACGTTTACAAAACACACTATGGCTGCTTAACGGGAAAGGTGAGGTCGGGTGAGGTAGAAAACAAGGGTTTCAAATTAGCTCAGATACCGTTCCATAAACCCAATATGTAATAGACAAGACCTACTCCTTGCTCAGTGAACTGGACTCGACACCCCCTATTCACCGCCCAAGAATATACCTGACTAGGAAGAATCTTCAAAGCTATGTATTGATATCTCTCTGTAAATGAGTCAAGTGGGTGTAAAGCAGCATAAACAGAGCAGTGAAAAGCAGCTAAACCCCATTATAAAAATCAATTACTTTTAAAATCCCGTGAAACAAAGACAGTGAAAGAGAGAGAAATTCTTACAAAATTCGTTCAGGGGCTGTGATGCCACCTGGATTGACCATCTCTAGACCCACAGCTGATTGAGACATAAGGGTGGACACTCTTGGGGCTGAGAGGTTTGGTGAGGTTGGGTGAGCAAACGCAGACCCTTTAAAGTAATACTGCGTGGTATCCATCCCATGGGTCCCAAATCTCCAGGTTCAAGGGCATCTTCCTACATCGAAAACATGCATGAGAAACCCAGAAGATGGTACACCGTGTGATCGGGAAAGGTTTCTACAACGCACCTCATTTCTCATCTCCTTGTGCTCGGGTTCGCCATTCCAGCCGCGTTAGTAGCAATCTCCCTCCGTGGAGAATCAGCACCTTTAACCTCCTGTTCCGTACAGGTTGCAATTTGTCCTGAGGATGAACGGGAAGAGGGGGAACCAATGAGAAACTAGCTCTAGGTGTTGGGACAGGCACAGGTCACTCTATTTTCCCATCAGGAAGAAGAATTAACCACAGGCTCAGCCTGCCGCCCGGAAACACAATAGGGCCTGAAGCAATCCTGCGCTTTTGCGGCCAGCTCCGAAGAAAGCGAGTTGAAAAATGGAGCTCAGGGGCACTGCAATTCACAAACCTGCAGAGTTAGAAATGATAACTCTCGTCCACAAATATATTGTGGGAAGGCAACGAGGAGGATTTGAAAGCAAGGCAGAATTGCAGGAAACAGATTTCAGGAGGTAGATTCGAATCGCCTTTAAAGCACAGGAAAGGCGGCAAAACCTCGACCATGATGCCCTTGGCCAAAAAGGGCGTATGCGTTTTTTCCTGAATATATTCAGGAAAAAACGCATACGCCCTTTTTGGCCAACCAAGCAACCTGGAAAGGCAAATCAGCGCTACAAAGAAGTCTCGCTTCCCATCGGTCAAAAGGGCCATGCTGAATAAAGTGTCAAAACCAGAAATGCAGGACAGGCCATGGAGAAACGGGAGCCTTGCTACGCTGATGGGCGGGATGTACATTGCCAACAGCCACTCTGGAGAAGTGTACGGTGTGTCCTGAAACCTCTAAAAAACTCAGCTTAGAGAGCATAGGGCACTTCCACTCATGGGTGTATAAATTGGGAAAAGTAAAAATCAGCAAGACACAGGCACCCCAAAGTTTAGGGCTGCTCTGTTGACAAGAACCTCCACTTCGTTACACCTTAAATATCCCAGGAAAGAAAAAAATGGATAAAGAAGTTGTGGTCCTTATGTACAATGGAATATCACTCAGCCAGGAAATCAACGTCATAAGGCTAGTAGCAGCATGATGAGTGGATTTAGGTACGACGATTCTAAGTGAAATAAGTCAACCAGAAAACGACACATATCATAAGATATCACTTATAGAGGGAATGTAAAAACCGCTACACTTGAACTGAATTACAAAACAGAACAGAGACACACGTTTACAAAACACACTATGGCTGCTTAACGGGAAAGGTGAGGTTGGGTGAGGCAGAAAACAAGGGTTTCAAATTAGCTCAGATACCGTTCCATAAACCCAATATGTAATAGACAAGACCTACTCCTTGCTCAGTGAAGTGGACTCAACACCCCCTGTTCACCGCCCAAGAATATATCAGACTAGTAAGACTCTTAAAACCAATGTATTGATATCTCTCTGTAAGTGAGAAAAGTGGGTGTAAAGTGGCATAAACACAGCAGTGAAAAGCAGCTAAACCCCATTATAAAAATCAATTACTTTTAAAAACCCGTGAAACAAAGACAGTGAAAGAGAGAGAAATTCATACAGAATTCGTTCAGGGGCTGTGATGCCACCTTTATTGACCATCTCTAGACCCACAGCTGATTGAGACATAAGGGTGGACACTCGTGGGGCTGAGAGGTTTGGTGAGGTTGGGTGAGCAAACGCAGACCCTTTAAAGTAATACTGCGTGGTACCCATCCCATGGGTCCCAAATCTCCAAGTTCAAGGGCATCTTCCTATATCAAAAACATGCATGAGAAACCCAGAAGATGGTACACCGTGCGATCGGGAAAGGTTTCTAAAACGCACCTCATTTCTCATCTCCTTGTGCTCTGGTTCGCCATTTCAACCGAGTTACTAACAATCTCCCTCCGTGGAGAATCAGCACCTTTAACCTCCTGTTCCGTACAGGTTGCAATCTGTCCTGAGGATGAACGGGAAGAGGTGGAACCAATGAGAGACTAGCTCTAGGTGTTGGGACAGGCACAGGTCACTCTATTTTCCCATCAGGAAGAAGAATTAACCACAGGCTCAGCCTGCCGCCCGGAACCAGAATAGGGCTTGAAGCAATCCTGCGCTTTTGCGGCCAACTCCGAAGAAAGCGAGTTGAAAAATGGAGCTCAGGGGCACTGCAATTCACAGACCTGCAGAGTTAGAAATGATAACTCTCGTCCACAAATATATTGAGGGAAGGCAACAAAGAGGATTTGAAAGCAAGGCAGAATTGCAGGAAACAGATTTCAGGAGGTAGAGTCGAATCGCCTTTAAAGCACAGGCAAAGCGGCAAAACCTCGACCATGATGCCCTTGGCCAAAAAGGGCGTATGCGTTTTTTCCTGAATATATTCAGGAAAAAACGCATACGCCCTTTTTGGCCAACCAAGCAACCTGGAAAGGCAAATCAGCGCTACAAAGAAGTCTCGCTTCCCATCGGTCAAAAGGGCCATGCTGAATAAAGTGTCAAAACCAGAAATGCAGGACAGGCCATGGAGAAACGGGAGCCTTGCTACGCTGATGGGCGGCATGTAAATTGCCAACAGCCACTCTGCAGAAGTGTACGGTGTGTCCTGAAACCTCTAAACAACTCAGCTTAGAGAACATAGGGCACTTCCACTCATGGGCGTATAAATTGGGAAAACTAAAAATCAGCAAGACACAGGCACCCCAAAGTTTAGGGCTGCTCTGTTGACAAGAACCTCCACTTCGTTACACCTTAAATATCCCAGGAAAGAGAAAAATGGATAAAGAAGTTGTGGTCCTTATGTTCAATGGAATATCACTCAGCCATGAAATCAACGTCATAAGGCTAGTAGCAGCATGATGAGTGGATTTAGGTACGACGATTCTAAGTGAAATAAGTCAACCAGAAAACGACACATATCATAAGATATCACTTATACAGGGAATGTAAAAACCGCTACACTTGAACTGAATTACAAAACAGAACAGAGACACACGTTTACAAAACACACTATGGCTGCTTAACGGGAAAGGTGAGGTTGGGTGAGGCAGAAAACAAGGGTTTCAAATTAGCTCAGATACCGTTCAATAAACCCAATATGTAATAGACAAGACCTACTCCTTGCTCAGTGAACTGGACGCAAAAACCCCCTATTCACCGCCCAAGAATATATCTGACTAGGAAGAATCTTCAAAGCTATGTATTGATATCTCTCTGTAAGTGAGTCAAGTGGGTGTAAAGCAGCATAAAAACAGCAGTGAAAAGCAGCTAAACCCCATTTTAAAAATCAATTACTTTTAAAAAGCCGTGAAACAAAGACAGTGAAAGAGAGAGAAATTCTTACAATATTCGTTCAGGGGCTGTGATGCCACCTGGATTGACCATATCTAGACCCACAGCTGATTGAGACATAAGGGTGGACACTCTTGTGGCTGAGAGGTTTGGTCAGATTGGTTGAGGAAACGCAGTCCCTTTAAAGTAATACTGCGTGGTACCCATCCCATGGGTCCCAAATCTCCAAGTTCAAGGGCATCTTCCTATAACAAAAACATGCATGAGAAACCCAGAAGATGGTACACCGTGTGATCGGGAAAGGTTTCGAAAACGCACCTCATTTCTTATCTCCTTGTGCTCGGGTTGGCCATTACAGCCGCTTTACTAGCAATCTCCCTCCTTCGAGAATCAGCACCTTCAACCTCCTGTTCCGTACAGGTTGCAAATTGTCCTGAGGATGAACGGGAAGAGGGGGAACCAATGAGAGACTAGGTATAGGTGTTGGGACAAGCAGAGGTCACTCTATTTTCCAATCAGGAAGAAGAATTAACCACAGGCTCAGCCTGCCGCCCGGAACCAGAATAGGGCCTGAAGCAATCCTACGCTTTTGTGGCCAGCTCCCAAGAAAACGAGTTGGAAAATGGAGCTCAGGGGCACTGCAATTCACAAACCTGCAGAGTTAGAAATGATAACTCTCGTCCACAAATATATTGAGGAAAGGCAACGAAGAGGATTTGAAAGCAAGTCAGAATTACAGGAAACAGATTTCAGGAGGTAGATTCGAATCGCCTTTAAAGCACAGGAAAAGCGGCAAAACCTCGACCATGATGCCCTTGGCCAAAAAGGGCGTCTGCGTTTTTTCCTGAATATATTCAGGAAAAAACGCATACGCCCTTTTTGGCCAACCAAGCAACCTGGAAAGGCAAATCAGCGCTACAAAGAAGTCTCGCTTCCCATCGGTCAAAAGGGCCATGCTGAATAAAGTGTCAAAACCAGAAATGCAGGACAGGCCATGGAGAAACAGGAGCCTTGCTACGCTGATTGGCATGATGTAAATTGCCAAAAGCCACTCTGGAGAAGTGTACGGTGTGTCCTGAAACCTCTAAAAAACTCAGCTTAGAGAGCATAGGGCACTTCCACTCATGGGCGTATAAATTGGGAAAAGTAAAAATCAGCAAGACACAGGCACCCCAAAGTTTAGGGCTGCTCTGTTGACAAGAACCTCCACTTCGTTACACCTTAAATATCCCAGGAAAGAGAAAAATGGATAAGGAAGTTGTGGTCCTTATGTACAATGGCATATCACTCAGCCATGAAATTAACGTCATAAGGCTAGCAGCAGCATGATGAGAGGATTTAGGTACGACGATTCTAAGTGAAATAAGTCACACAGAAAAAGACACTTATCATAAGATATCACTTAGAGAGGGAATGCAAAAACCGCTACACTTGAACGGAATTACAAAACAGAACAGCGTCACACGTTTACAAGACACACTATGGCTGCTTAACGGGAAAGGTGAGGTGGGTGATGCATAAAACAAGGGTTTCAAATTAGCTCAGATACCGTTCCATAAACCCAATATGTAATAGACAAGACCTACTCCTTGCTCAGTGAACTGGACTCAACACCCCCTGTTCACCGCCCAAGAATATATCTGACTAGTAAGAATCTTAAAAGCAATGTATTGATATCCCTCTGTAAGTGAGTCAAGTGGGTGTAAAGCGGCATAAACACAGCAGTGAAAAGCAGCTAAACCCCATTATAAAAATCAATTACTTTTAAAAACCCGTGAAACAAAGACAGTGAAAGAGAGAGAAATTCTTACAAAATTCGTTCAGGGGCTGTGATGCCACCTGGATTGACCATCTCTAGACCCACAGCTGATTGAGACATAAGGGTGGACACTCTTGGGGCTGAGAGGTTTGGTGAGGTTGGGTGAGCAAACGCAGACCCTTTAAAGTAATACTGCGTGGTATCCATCCCATGGGTCCAAAATCTCCAGGTTCAAGGGCATCTTCCTACATCGAAAACATGCATGAGAAACCCAGAAGATGGTACACCGTGTGATCGGGAAAGGTTTCTAAAACGCACCTCATTTCTCATCTCCTTTTGCTCGGGTTGGCCATTACAGCCGCTTTACTAGCAATCTCCCTCCTTCGAGAATCAGCACCTTTAACCTCCTGTTCCGTACAGGTTGCAATTTGTCCTGAGGATGAAAGGGAAGAGGGGGAACCAGTGAGAGACTAGCTCTAGGTGTTGGGACAGGCACAGGTCACTCTATTTTCCCATCAGGAAGAAGAATTAACCACAGGCTCAGCCTGCCGCCCGGAAGCAGAACAGGGCCTGAAGCAATCCTGTGCTTTTGCGGCCAGCTCCCAAAAAAGCGAGTTGAAAAATCGAGCTCAGGGGCACTGCAATTCACAAACCTGCAGAGTTATAAATGATAACTCTCGTCCACAAATATATTGAGGGAAGGCAACGAGGAGGATTTGAAAGCAAGGCAGAATTGCAGGAAACAGATTTCAGGAGGTAGAGTCGAATCGCCTTTAAAGCACAGGAAAAGCGGCAAAACCTCGACCATGATGCCCTTGGCCAAAAAGGGCGTATGCGTTTTTTCCTGAATATATTCAGGAAAAAACGCATACGCCCTTTTTGGCCAACCAAGCAACCTGGAAAGGCAAATCAGCGCTACAAAGAAGTCTCGCTTCCCATCGGTCAAAAGGGCCATGCTGAATAAAGTGTCAAAACCAGAAATGCAGGACAGGCCATGGAGAAACGGGAGCCTTGCTACGCTGATGGGCGGGATGTAAATTGCCAACAGCCACTCTGGAGAAGTGTACGGTGTGTCCTGAAACCTCTAAAAAACTCAGCTTAGAGAGCATAGGGCACTTCCACTCGTGGGCATATAAATTGGGAAAACTAAAAATCAGCAAGACACAGGCACCCCAAAGTTTAGGGCTGCTCTGTTGACAAGAACCTCCACTTCG
Source organism: Balaenoptera borealis (assembly GCF_965194805.1). Classification (NCBI taxonomy): domain Eukaryota; kingdom Metazoa; phylum Chordata; class Mammalia; order Artiodactyla; family Balaenopteridae; genus Balaenoptera; species Balaenoptera borealis. Next base: position 161,890 of record NW_028122967.1, read on the forward strand.
TTACACCTTAAATATCCCAGGAAAGAAAAAAATGGATAAAGAAGTTGTGGTCCTTATGTACAATGGAATATCACTCAGCCATGAAATCAACGTCATAAGGCTAGTAGCAGCATGATGAGTGGATTTAGGTACGACGATTCTAAGTGAAATAAGTCACACAGAAAAAGACACTTATCATAAGATATCACTTAGAGAGGGAATGCAAAAACCGCTACACTTGAACGGAATTACAAAACAGAACAGCGTCACACGTTTAGAAGACACACTATGGCTGCTTAACGGGAAAGGTGAGGTGGGTGATGCATAAAACAAGGGTTTCAAATTAGCTCAGATACCGTTCCATAAACCCAATATGTAATAGACAAGACCTACTCCTTGCTCAGTGAACTGGACTCAACACCCCCTGTTCACCGCCCAAATATATATCTGACTAGTAAGAATCTTAAAACCAATGTATTGATATCCCTCTGTAAGTGAGTCAAGTGGGTGTAAAGCGGCATAAACAGAGCAGTGAAAAGCAGCTAAACCCCATTATAAAAATCAATTACTTTTAAAAACCCGTGAAACAAAGACAGTGAAAGAGAGAGAAATTCTTACAAAATTCGTTCAGGGGCTGTGATGCCACCTGGATTGACCATCTCTAGACCCACAGCTGATTGAGACATAAGGGTGGACACTCTTGGGGCTGAGAGGTTTGGTGAGGTTGGGTGAGCAAACGCAGACCCTTTAAAGTAATACTGCGTGGTATCCATCCCATGGGTCCAAAATCTCCAGGTTCAAGGGCATCTTCCTACATCGAAAACATGCATGAGAAACCCAGAAGATGGTACACCGTGTGATCGGGAAAGGTTTCTAAAACGCACCTCATTTCTCATCTCCTTGTGCTTGGGTTCGCCATTCCAGCCACTTTACTAGCAATCTCCCTCCTTGGAGAATAAGCACCTTTAACCTCCTGTTCCGTACAGGTTGCAATTTGTCCTGAGGATGAACGGGAAGAGGCGGTACCAATGAGAGACTAGCTCTAGGTGTTGGGACAGGCACAGGTCACTCTATTTTCCCATCAGGAAGACGAATTAACCACAGGCTCAGTCTGCCGCCCGGAACAAGAACAGAGCCTGAAGCAATCCTGCACTTTTGCGGCCAGCTCCCAAGAAAGCGAGTTGAAAATTGGAGCTCAGGGGCACTGCAATTCACAAACCTGCAGAGTTATAAATGATAACTCTCGTCCCCAAATATATTGAGGGAAGGCAACGAAGAGGATTTGAAAGCAAGGCAGAATTGCAGGAAACAGATTTCAGGAGGTAGATTCGAATCGCCTTTAAAGCACAGGAAAAGCGGCAAAACCTCGACCATGATGCCCTTGGCCAAAAAGGGCGTATGCGTTTTTTCCTGAATATATTCAGGAAAAAACGCATACGCCCTTTTTGGCCAACCAAGCAACCTGGAAAGGCAAATCAGCGCTACAAAGAAGTCTCGCTTCCCATCGGTCAAAAGGGCCATGCTGAATAAAGTGTCAAAACCAGAAATGCAGGACAGGCCAAGGAGAAACGGGAGCCTTGCTACGGTGACGGGCGGGATGTAAATTGCGAACAGCCACTCTGGAGAAGTGTACGGTGTGTCCTGAAACATCTAAAAAACTCAGGTTAGAGAGCATAGGGCACTTCCACTCATGGGCGTATAAATTGGGAGAACTAAAAATCAGCAAGACACAGGCACCCCAAAGTTTAGGGCTGCTCTGTTGACAAGAACCTCCACTTCGTTACACCTTAAATATCCCAGGAAAGAGAAAAATGGATAAAGAAGCTGTGGTCCTTATGTACAATGGAATATCACTCAGCCATGAAATCAACGTACTAAGGCTAGTAGCAGCATGATGAGTGGATTTAGGTACGACGATTCGAAGTGAAATAAGTCACACAGAAAAAGACACTTATCATAAGATATCACTTATAGAGGGAATGTAAAAACCGCTACACTTGAACTGAATTACAAAACAGAACAGCGTCACACGTTTAGAAAACACACTATGGCTGCTTAACGGGAAAGGTGAGGTGGGGTGATGCATAAAACAAGGGTTTCAAATTAGCTCAGATACCGTTCCATAAACCCAATATGTAATAGACAAGACCTACTCCTTGCTCAGTGAACTGGACTCAACACCCCCTATTCACCGCCCAAGAAAATATCTGACTAGTAAGAATCTTAAAACCAATGTACTGATATCTCTCTGTAAATGAGTCAAGTGGGTGTAAAGCGGCATAAACACAGCAGTGAAAAGCAGCTAAACCCCATTATAAAAATCAATTACTTTTAAAAACCCGTGAAACAAAGACAGTGAAAGAGAGAGAAATTCTAACAAAATTCGTTCAGGGGCTGTGATGCCACCTGGATTGACCATCTCTAGACCCACAGCTGATTGATACATAAGGGTGGACACTCTTGGGCCTGAGAGGTTTGGTGAGGTTGGGTGAGCAAACGCAGACCCTATAAAGTAATACTGCCTGGTACCCATCCCATGGGTCCCAAATCTCCAGGTTCAAGGGCATCTTCCTACATCGAAAACATGCATGAGAAACCCAGAAGATGGTACACCGTGTGATCGGGAAAGGTTTCTAAAACGCACCTCATTTCTCATCTCCTTATGCTCGGGTTCTCCATTTCAGCCGCTTTACTAGCAATCTCCCTCCTTGGAGAATCAGCACCTTTAACCTCCTGTTCCGTATAGGTTGCAATTTGTCCTGAGGATGAACGGGAAGAGGGGGAACCAATGAGAGACTAGCTCTAGGTGTTGGGACAGGCACAGGTCACTCTATTTTCCCATCAGGAAGAAGAATTAACCACAGGCTCAGCCTGCCCCCCGGAACCACAATAGGGCCTGATGCAATCCTGCGCTTTTGCGGCCAGCTCCCAAGAAAGCGAGTTGAATAATGGAGCTCAGGGGCACTGCTTTCACAAACCTGCAGTTATAAATGATAACTCTCGTCCACATATATATTGAGGGAAGGCAACGAAGAGGATTTGAAAGCAAGGCAGAATTGCAGGAAACAGATTTCAGGGGGTAGATTCCAATCACCTTTAAATCACATGAAAAGCGGCAAAACGTCGACAATGATGCCCTTGGCCAAAAAGTGCGTAGGCGTTTTTTTCCTGAATATATTCAGGAAAAAACGCCTACGCACTTTTTCGCCAACCAAGCAACCTGGAAAGGCAAATCAGCGCTACAAAGAAGTCTCACTTCCCATCGGTCAAAAGGGCCATGCTGAATAAAGTGTCAAAACCAGAAATGCAGAAAATGTCATGGAGAAATGGGAGCCTTGCTACGCTGATGGGCAGGATGTAAACCGAGAACTGCCACTCTGGCGAAGTGCACGGTGTGTTGTGAGACATCTACAAAACACAGCTTAGAGAGCATAGGGCACTTCCCCTCGTGGGCGTATAAAATGGGAAAACTAAAAATCAGCAAGATACACGCACCCCAAATTTAGGGCTGCCCTGTTGACAAGAACCTCCACTTCAGTACACCTTAAATATGCCAGGATAGAGAAAAATGGATAAAGAAGTGTGGTACTTAGGTACAATGGAATATCACTCACCCATGAAATCAATGTCATATGGCTACCAGCAGCATGATGAGTGGATTTAGGTACGACAATTCTAAGTGAAATAAGTCACACAGAAAAAGACACTTATCATAAGATATCACTTATAGAGGGAAAGTAAAAATCGCTACACATGACCTGATTACAAAACAGAACAGAGTCACACATTTAGAAAACACTGGATGGCTGCTTAACTGGAAAGGTGAGTTGGGGTGAGGCATAAAACAAGGGTTTGAAATTAGCACACATACCGTTCCATAAACCAAATATGTAACAGACAACACCTACCCCTTGCTCAGTGAACTGGACTCAACGCCCCCTATTCACCACACAAGAGTATATCGGACTAGTAAGAATCTTCAAACCTATGTATTGATATCTCTCTGTAAGTGAGTCAAGTGGGTGTAAAGCGGCATAAACACAGCAGTGAAAATCAGCTAAACCCCATTATAAAAATAGATTACAAAAAAACCCCCAACAAAGACAGTGAAAGAGAGAGAAATTCGTACAAAGTTCGTTCAGGGGCAGTGAAGCATCCTGGATCGACCATATCTAGACCCACAGCTGGATTAGACATAAGGCTGGACACTCTTGGGGCTGAGAGGATTGGTGAGGTTGGGTGAGCAAACGCCTACCCTTTAAAGTAACAGTGCGTGGTACCCATTCTATGGGTCCCAAATCTCCAGGTTCAAGGGAATCTTCTTACAGCGAAAAAATGCATGGGAAACCCAGTGGATGGTATACAGTGTGATCGGGAAAGGTTTCTGAAACGCACCTCATTCCTCATCTCCTGGTGCTCAGGTTCGCCATTCCAGCCGCGTTACTAGCAATCTCCCTCCTTGGAGAATCAGCACCTTTAACCTCCTGTGTCGTACACGTTGCAATTTGTCCTGAGGATGAACGGGAAGAGGGGGAACCAATGAGAGACTAGCTCTAGGTGTTGGGACAGGCACAGGTCACTCTATTTTCCCATCAGGAAGAAGAATTAACCACAGGCTCAGCCTGCCCCACGGAACCAGAATAGTGCCTGAAGCCATCCTGCCGGTTTGCGGCCAGCTCCCAAATAAGCGATTTGGAGAATGGAGCTCAGGAGCACGGCAATTCACAATTCTGCAGAGTTATAAATGATCACTCTCGTCTAAAATTGTATTGAGGTAAGGCAACGAAGAGGATCTCAAAGCAAGACAGAATTGAAGGAAACAGTTTTTCACAGATAGATTGGACTCGCCTTTAAAGCACATTGAAATTCCGCAGAACTTCGACAATGATGCAGTTGGCCAAAAAGGGCGTCTGCGTTCTTTCCTGAATAAATTTTGGAAAAAACGCAGATGCTCTTTTTGGCCACCTAAACAAGCGGGCAATGCAAATCAGCATTACAAAAATGTCTCACTTGGCATTGGTCAAAAGGCCCATGCTGAAAAAGTGTAAAACCCAGAAATGCAGGACAGGCCATGGAGAAAAGGCAGCCTTGTTTTGCTGATCGGCGGGATGTAAATTGACACCAGCCACTCTTGAGAAGTGTATGCTGTATCTTAAAACTTCTAAAAAACAGAGCTACAGAGCATACAGCACTTCCCCTCATGGGCGTATATCTTGGGAAAACCAAAAAATCGACAAGACACAGGCACCCCAAAGTTTAGGGCTGCTCTGTTTAGAAATGCCTCGATTTGGGTACAACTTACATGTCCTTGGAAGGAAAAAATGGATAAAGAAGATGTGGTACTTATGTACGATGGAATATTACTCAGCAATTAAATCAATGAAATAAGGCCAGTGGCATCAACTCGTGGAGACTGAGGTACGATCATTCTAAGTGACATAAGTCAGACATAAAAAGAGACTTATCATAAGGTATCACTTATAGATAGTATCTAAAAATGCCTTCACATGAACGCAATTACAAAACAGAAACGGAGTCACACATTTAGAAAACACACTTATGGCTGCTAAAGGAGAAAGGTGGGGCGGGGTGATGCATAAACCAGGAGGTTGAAATTAGCACAGATATGGTTCCATAAAGAAAATAGGTATTCGACAGGACCTACTCTATAGCTCAAAGAGCTGGACTCAGCACACTGTTGTCACCAGAAAAGGATATATAAGACTGGTAAGACTCTGCAAAAGAATTTACTGATGTCTCTCTTTAAGTGAATCAAGTGGATAGATGTAGAGCAGGAAGAAACACAGTATTGAAAATCAGCTATACCCCATTATAAAATTAAATAACAAGAACAAAATAAAGACAGTGAGAGAGAGAGAAATTCTTACAAAATTTGTTCAAGGGCTGTGATGCAACCTGGACTGACCATATCTAGACACAGAGCTGGATGGGACCTAAGGCTCTACACTCGTTGGTCTGAGAGGCTTCGTGAGGATGGGACAGCAAATGCAGCACTTTTAGAGTAATACTGCCTGGCCCCCATTCCATGGGTCCCATATCTCCAGGTGCAGGGGACCCTTCCTACAGCTAAAACATGCATGGCACATCCAGAGGATGGTACACCGTCTGATCGGGAAGAGTTTGGAAAAGTCACCTCATCTCCACGTCTCCTGGTATTCGGGTTCCCCAGCTCCTTTCCTTAGAGTCTCCCCACTTTGGGAAGGCAGCACACTCAACAGCCGGTTTTGCACGGCTTGGAATTTTCCGGTGAAGAAGGGGAATGGCGGGATGGAATGAGACACAAGCCTTAGATGTTTGGACAGGCATATGCCACTCTAGTTTCCTACCTGGAAGAAGAATTTCCCTATCCTTCAGGTGCCCCAGTAACTGGAATGGGTCTGTAGAAATCCTGCCCCTTTGTGTCTGCTTCCCTAAACAAGTTGAAAACCGGTGCTCAGGGGCACTGCAATTCACAAACATGCAGGGTTGTAATTGACACCTCTAATGGAGTCATTTCTTGAGCCAAGTATTCGTAAAGGCCTTGTAAGCAAGGCAGAATTGCAAGAAAGGGATTTCAAGGGGTAGTTTGCACTCGTCATTAAAGCACATGCAAAGCTGCTGAACATCGCCAATGATGCAGTTTGCCAAAAAGGCCGTATGCGTTATTCCTTAATCTATTCAGGAAAAACCCTTACTCCATTTTTGGCCAACAAAACAGGCGGGCAATGTAAATTAATACTACAAAGAGATATCACTTCGCACCAGTCAGAATGGCCAACCTCACAAACTGTAAAACCTGAAATGCAGGACAGGGCGTGGAGAAAAGGGAACCCTGACAAGCTGATGGTGGGAATGTAAATTGCTAACAGCCACTCTGGAGAAGTGGGTGGTGATTCCTTAAAAATCTAAAAACCAGAGCTTCAGAGCATATGGCGCTTCCACTCCTGGGCCTGTATCTTGGAAAAAACGTAAATTGACAGGACCCAGGCACTCTAAAATTTATCCAGCCCTGTTTACAAGAGCCTCTACTCGGAAGCTACCTAAAAGTCCTTGGAAGGAAGAACAGATAAAGAAATTATGGTAGATATGTACAATGGAATATTACTCAGCCATGAAGTGAATGAAATAAGGCCATTTAGGGCCACTCAGAAGGACCTACATACATTCATACTAAGTGTCATAAATCAGGCAATGAAAAATATCATATGATATTACTTATCGGTGGAATCTAAAAATTGATAGAAAGGTACTATCTTACAACACAGAAACAGAGTCCCAGACTTAGAACACAAACTTATGGTTACCAAACTGGAAAGGTGTGTTGGAGGCATAAATCATGAGGTTGGAGTTAGTATATACATATTTACAGAGAGAAAACTTGTAATCAACATGGACCTGCTGTAGAGCACTTGGAACTCTTCTCAACACCCTTTAGTAACCTCAATGGGAAAATAATTCTAAAAAGAATATATAGTTATCTCTGTATAAATGAATCATGTTGGTGTATGTCAAAAATGAACACAACATGATAAATCAACTATATACTCCATTATAAAATTAAAATTAAATTAAAGAAAAATGATCACTAAATTTGTTTAGTCACAGTGAACGTACTAGTGTCACATCCCTGGACACAGACACAATTTGGTCCCAAGGCTGGACTGTTGTGGGCCTGAGGACCTCGGGAGGATATGCCAGCTAATTCGCCCCCCTTGAACATGTAGTACCTGGTCCCCTCTGCATGGGATCACTATCTCCAGATCTAAGTGTGCCCTCATACTACTAAACCAACCCTCTGACACCCAAAGGATGGTGGACTCTCTGGGCTGGATGACACTTGGAAAATCACCTGCTCTCAACATATCCTGGTGTTTGGGTTCCGACCTCCCGACTCCTTCGTAAGGGTCATCCCACTCTACAAGACAGCACCCTCAACAGGTGATTTTGCAGGGGTTTATACTTGTTCGGGGGATGAAGGGTAAGGGGGAAGAAGGAATGGGACAGAAGCCCTTACATGTTTGGTCAGGCACATTCCACTCTAATTTAATACCCAAGAACAGGACTTGCCCTACATCTAAGGTTGTGTCAGTAACCAGAGAGGGACAGTAGAAATCCTGCCGCCTTCTGTTTCCCATAACAACAATTCTAAAACTGGACCTTATATGCACTTCATATTCACAATGCCTGGGGAGCTGTAAATGACAACAGCCCTCAAAAAATGTCTTGGGGTAGGTAATCGAAGTAGACTTCAAAACAAGGCAACCTTTCAATAACCCTTTTTCAAGGGATAAATCTTACTGACACTGTTCAAAAAAAAGCACATATGAAGATACTCACCATTGCTTTATGTTAGACAAATGCAAATCAGATGTACAAAGAAGTATCACCTGGAACCACTCAGAATAGCCATCGTCACAATGTCTACAAACAAGAAATGCTTCAGAGGGTGTGGAAAAAAGAGAAACCTACTACTTATTTTTTTTTTTAATCTGCGTTGGGTCTTCGTTGCTGCGCGCGGCTTTTCTATAGTTGTAGCAAGCGGGGGCTACTCATCGTTGTGGTACTAAGCCTTCTCTTTGTGGTGGCTTCTCTTGTTGTGGAGCACAAGCTGTAGGCACACAGGCTTCAGTAGTTGTGGCTCGTGGGCTCTAGAGCGCAGACTGAGTAGTTGTGGTGCACGGGCTTACTTGTTCTGTGGCATGTGAGATCTTCCCGGGCCAGGGCTCGAACCTGTGTCCCCTGAACTGGCAGGCAGATTCTTAACCACTGCGCCACCAATTCTATGCTATCGGTGGCAATGCCAATTGGTAACAGCCACTAGGGAGCACAGAATGGAGGTTACCAGAGTAAGGGGAGGTGGGAGGGATAAATTGGAAATTGGGATTGACATATACACACCACTATATATAAAAGAGATAACAAATAAGGGCTTACTGTATAGCACAGGGAACTCTACTCAATACTCTGTAATGACCTGTATGGGAAAGGAATCCAAAAAGGATTGGATATATGTATAACTGCTTCACTGTGCTGTGCAGCAGAAAGTAACACAACATTGTAAATCAACTCTATTCCAAAAAAATTGAAATTGAAATGAAATGAAGTAAAATAAAATAAAATACAGCTACCAGATGATCCAGCAAGTTCACTCCTGTGTGCATATCTGGAGGAAAGCATAAATCGAAAAGACACATCTTCCCCAATGTTCACTGCAACACTCTTTACAATAGCGAAGACATGGAAGCAACCAAAATGTCCATCAACATATGAATATAGGTAAAGAATATGTGATACATATATATAATGGAATATGACTCAGCCATAAAATAGAAGAAAATAATGCCAGTTGCAGTAACATGGATGGACCTAGAGATGATTGTACTAAGTGAAGTAAGTCAGACAGAGTAAGACAAATATTGGATGATATCACTTCTAGGTGGAAGCTAAAAATTGATACAAATGAACTAACTTACAAAACAGAGGCAGACTCACAGACTTGGAAAACAAACTTATGGTTACCAAAGGGGAGAGGTGGGGGGTAGGGATAAATCAGGAGCTTGGGGTAAACATACGAATACTATTATATATAACAGATAAGCAACAAGGACCTACTGTATAGCACAGGGAGCTCTACTCAGTATTCTGGGAATACCGTTAACAGAAAAGAATCTGAAAAAGAATGAATATATGCATATGTGTAACTGAATCACTTGCTGTGCAGCTGAAATGAACACAACATTGAAAATCAACTATACTCCAATAAAATTTAAATTTCAAAATAAAGAAAATCACCTATATTTCAAAAGAAAAAAAAAAAAAAAAGAATTCCCATCTCTTTATATGGCTTGATAGCTTACTTTTTTAGTGCTCAATATTATCCCATTCCCAGAATATATTAATACTATATCATTTCATTCACCTATTGGAGGACACCTTAGTTTCATTCACATTTTGGCAATATTGAATTAGGTGCTATAAATATCCATATGCAGGTTTTCCTCTGGAAGTATGTTTTAAACTACTTTCATTAAATATCCATGAGAACACTTGACGGATTGTACAGTAATGGAATGCTCAATATTCTAGCAAGGGTCAATCAGACTACCAAAGTAGCTGTATTATTTTTCATTTCCACCAATGACAAATGACATTTCCTATTTTTCCACATCTCCTACAGAATTTGTTCTTGTCATTGTTCACATTTTAGCCATTCTAAGTGTTACATAGTGGTATGTAATTGTATTTTTAATTTGCTTTTTCATGGCAGCATGTAATCTGGATTATTCTTCTGTATACTTATATGCATAGTGTCTATTTTCTTTGGTGAGGTGTCCATAAAGTATATTGGTCCACATTTTATTTAGGTTGCTTTCTTTTTTTTCTACCCAATCTGTATTTGTTTTATTTATTTTCGTGCCTTATTGCATTAGCAAAGACTTGGAGTAAAATATGGAAAAGGAGTCATGAAAGGGGACATCCTTGCTTTTACCTAAACTTAGTGGAAAAGCTTCATGGTTTTGACCATTGATCATGACGTAAGATAAAAGTTTCCTGTAAATCTTTGTTATCAACTTGAGAAAGCTCCAGTCTATTTCTTTAACTGAGAGTTTTTATGAAGAATGGGTGTTAGATTTTTTCAAAGGTCTTCTGAATCTATTGATATGCTAATGATTGTCTTTAAGGTGTTGATATGATGGATATAATTATTTGATTCTAGAATGTTGAACCAGCCTTTCATACCTGGGATTATTTCCTCTCATTCATGATATAAAATTCTCTCAAAATATTGTTGGATTCGATTTGGTAATATTTTGTTGAGGATTTTTGCATTGATGTTCCTGAGAGATATTGGTCAGTTTTCTTTACTATTCATATGTTCTTCTAAGTTTGGATGTTGTGGATTTAGTGTCAGACATTCATTTGGGGAGATTCCCAGTCATTTTTAAAAAATATTTTCTGTTCTTTATTATCTTTATTCTCCTCCTGCTATACCCATTATGTATAGGTCACAGCATTTTTCATTGTTCCACAATTATTGATTACTCTGTTCTGTTGATTTCTTTCCTGCCCATTTTCTCTTTTCTTTTGAGATTTAAAGGTTTCTCCTGATATGTCTTCAAGCTCACAGACATTTCTCCTCAGCCAGCTCTTTGACTGCTAAAACAAAATACGAGAGACTTGGTATTTTACAAACAACAGAATATTTTTGTTTTCTCATAATTGCTGAGGCTGAAAAGTTCAAGAACAAGTAACCAGGGGCTTCCCTGGAGGTGCAGTGGTTAAGAATCTGCCTACCAATAAAGGGGACAAGGGTTCGAGCCCTGGTCCAGGGAGATCCCACATGCCATGGAACAACTAAGCCCGTGCACCACAAATACTGAGCCTGTGCTCTAGAGTCCACAGGCCACAACTACTGAGCCCGTGAGCCACAACTACTGAAACCCACACTCCTAGAGCCCGTGCTCCGCAACAAGAGAAGCCACTCAATCAGAAGCCCGCGCACCGCACCAAAGACCCAACACAGCCAAAAAATTAATTAATTAATTATCTAATTAATTATTTTTTAAAAAAAGAACAAGTTGCCAGCTGACTTAGTGTCTGGCGAGGGACCAATTTCTGGTTCATAATGTGGGTCTTCTCGCTCGGCAATGAAATCATAGAATGGGCATAAGGTCTTCTGTGTGCTACATTTATTAGGTCACTAATCCCATGTTTGAGGTCTCTGGCCTCATAACCTAATCACCTCCCAAAACCCCCACCTCCTAATACCATCAACATGGGAGCTGGGTTTCAAAATTTTAAAATTAGAGGTACAAAATATTTACACCATAACAGGGACCACAGAGTTAACTGATTTTTCCTTTCATGTTAAAGGTTTGCACATTTATATTTATTATATAATCCCAAAACCCTTGTTTTTTTTTTATAAGATTCTTTTTCCGTATACGCCAGTACAGACCACTGAGTAGAGTTCCCTGTGCTATAAAGCAGGTCTTTATCAATACTTATCTATTTTATATATAGTAGTGTGTATAAGTCAGTCCCAATCTCCCAATTTATCCCTTCCCCACTTATCCCTTGGTAACCATAAGTTTGTTTTCTATATCCATGATTCTATTTCTGTTGTGTAAGTAAGTTCATTTGTACCTTTTTTTTTCTTTTTTAGATTCCTCATATAAGCAGTATCATATGATATCTGTCTTTCTGTGTCTGACTTGCTTCACTCAGTATAACAATCTCTAGGTCCATCCATGTTGCTACAAAACCCTTAATTGTTAAGGATAACTCTCAATTTTTCCCAGTATCATCAGCAATTCTTTCTGGCAGACACGTGATAACACTTTTTAAACAGGGATATTGAGACCAAGGCTCCTGACCTGCAAACAAACAAAACATCATTCATATAGTGAAAACTTTGCAAATCAAAGGATGAAAGCACTTGGTCTAAATCCCTTTGCACCCACTGCTGACAGAGGGCAGAGGAGTTTGACTCACTAATCTTCCTTACGTGCACTTCTTCCTAATGGGGTATTCCATCTAAAACTTATAAGAAGCGGGGATGTATCATGGAACACACCAATCGCTACTACAGATTCTGAAGCAGCAAAAACAAACAAACAAACAAAAAAACCATGATGAATCCATCCAAAGGGTTCTGTCCACATTGTTACAATAGTTTCCCTCACACTGTGAACCCTTTTCAAACCCTATCACTTGAACCTATTTTTATTTTTTTCAACAAAAATAATGTTAATCTGCAGTCAGATACTCCAGTAATATTACACTATCCCTTGTGCAAGTATGTAGGGATTTGAGGAGCTATGGGAGGCCACCATGAGAGGTTGCCTAGAGTAATTAGGACATTTCATTTAATGTTGGTTCTTCTCCCTAAGATGTCTGCTATCCTCTTCTTTTTGTAGCTACTAGCATTGAGAAAGTGACCAAAATAAGGCCCTTCTCTTTTACTGCCCATGAATGCAACTGTGATTAACCCCACAGAACTTGGTGCTTCCAGAATCCCCTGAACCTACTGACCCTCCATGCATGGCATGACATAGATAAGGATGGTGACGTGTATCCTTGTATAGAGCATGTTATAAAATGTTTGACTCTTCCCTTCCTCATAATTCCAAAGAATAGTTTTCTTTGGATTTCTGCTTAATGCTGCTGGAGTTGGTACATAAGTTGAGGGAGGTATCAGGGCACACCAAAAGAGAGGGTAACTGCACAGAAAATACAAGCAGGTACATTTCTGTGTAGTTTCAAGCAGCTTATTTGCTATATCAACCATGGTGTCATGTCGACCCTTCCTCTTTCTACTAGTAGTACAACAAACATAGAGGATATTTAGGCTGCTTGTTTTATCCCCACCTCTCACAATTGATCTGCATTAACATATAGGACAATGAAGGGCCCTTTCTACCATCTTAACCAATATTTGAGAACTAGAAAATGTCCAGATTTTGGGGGGTTTATTTTCATATTCCCCAATCAGGCCTACGAAGGAATCTTACCTATTGTGTTTAATGAAGTCATATCTCTGACGGCATCCCATCATCAACAAAACTGGAAAGAAATTTGAAGGGTCTTCGATTTTACCATATTTGAAATAACAATATTTTAGCCTGACACGTTTTTGGATTTTAGAAAAAAATATTTTAAATGAGACAAAAAATCATTTTTATGACACAAAAAGACAGCAATAGTTTTATATTTTTATCTGTTCCACTTGCACACAAGTGTCTCATGGGGTTATGTAAAGCTCTCCTGTTGGGTGCTGTGCATGGTGCAAGTATGGATTAAAGCTTAGGAATCTTAAGCTTCAGTCACCTGAAACATTTAAATTAGGATGCAAACAATCCTGTCCAACATTTGAAAAGAGCAAGACACTCTCTTTATTTTATTTGTTAGGTAATTAATCTGTCTTTTCCCCAAGGAGAGAAACAAGTGGCATCTTCCATCAATGTGTTGCACAAATATCTTTGAACAGAGAGTGCAAGCAGAGGCTGATACAGGATGTGAAAAAAAAAAAAAGAGAGAGACCCTTGTGGCATTTTCTCCTAACTTATTGCAATCTCCCATTTAAAATGTGGGAATAATCAATCTTCTGAGGAAAAAGGCCCAAGGAAGGTTTTTGCTTCTGTGGAATAATGGGATTGCTAAAGATTTCAGGAGGCAAGACGAATTAGTGAGAATGACCATGAGAAATCAGAGAAAAGTCAGATCCATGGATGAAGTGATGTTTACCACTGTGAATCAATGAGAAGTAGGAGCAAATGAAAAGAAAGCTGATACAACATTTTCTGAATAAATGTAACCTTTCAGCTGTCATAGAAAAATTAATACTCACTATGATACAACATATTTAGTTTAGAAAGTTAACTTAAATTTAAAGCTTAATAATTACATTTATTGAAGAAATGAAAACATATTTGTGGTTTAGAATAAATAATGTGTTCTGCTACAGGTAAGAAGACTACATAAATAAATAGAAATAAGACTAAATAAATAAAGAGGAAAATAACAAATTAGATGTTATTAACATTAAAAACTGGCACTCATCTAAAGAAAGAGAAGGAGAGACAGAAAGAGAGAAGAACTCATCTCAAGCATGTATTAAAAACTCCTAAATAAGAAGTCTTCAGATGTTAAAAAAAGGAAGTCTTCAATAAGAAGATAATAGAATAGCAAAATGGGGGAAATATACCAAAAGATATTTCAAAAAAGAGAGTACAGAATGTTAAGTAAACATATCAAAAGATGCTTGGCTTCTTAGTAGTCAATTAAACGCAAAAGCGTGATACCTGGAATTATCACTCACCAACCAGAAAGTTCAAATGAAAATGACAGGTATTATCAAGTTTGACAAGAATGTGTATAATCCTTGAATCTCATTCACTGCTGCTGAAGATGAAAAATCATACAAATGTTTTGAAAATATTTAGAAATATCTAAAAAGATAAACACAAGAAAGCTATGACTCGAAAATGTTACTACTACATGTATACTGAACAATAATTTATACACACACCACCAAAGCTCAAGTTCTAGAATTTATATACCAGTGCTGTTCTCAATAGACACAAACTGAAAATCACTCATATTGTAATACACATTGGAATAAATTAATTAATAGTTAAATATTTACATTATGGAATCCTATGCAACAGTGGCAATGCATGATCACAACAACAGGCAACCATATAGGCATATTCACAAACAACATAAAATAAAAAAAGCCCAATCCAAAAGTGATTTTACTGTGCCATAGCATTTATATAAAATACAAAATACAGGTAAAGTTATCTTTTTGTTAGATACCAGAACAATATTAAACCTTAAGGGGAGTCACTAGAATGGGACCAGGGGGCCTCTGAGTATCTGGCAATTTTCTGTGTCTTTATCTAGAAGCTATGTTTAGAGTGTATTCAGATGCTGAATTTTCTGAAATTTGTCATTTCCTTACAAACCATGCATGTTTTTCGTTGTTTTTTATACATAACAAAAACTAAAAAAGATAGACCAGGGAAGGTAATTGTATTAGCACTTTAATATCCATGCTTTTCAAGGTGGAAGTGAAAAGTATGAAATACTTGACATTGTGATTACTTCTTAAAACTAAGGTGAAAATTTGAGGTTAATAAATAAGACACACTTCTTCATATATAATCCTCAAAGAGGAGGGGTAGAAAGGAGTATTATTTTTTTTCTTTAATACAGAATCGTTAAGATAGAAAATAATGAAAACAGACTAGGTTTAAAAAAGAGCACACTGGACTTCCCTGGTGGCACAGTGGGTAAGAATTTGCCTGCCAATGCAGGGAACAGGGGTTCCATCCCTGGTCTGGGAAGATCCCACATGCCACAGAGCAACTAAGCCCGTGTGCCACAAGTACTGAGCCTGTGCTCTAGAGCCTGCAAGCGACAACTATTGAGCCTGCATGACACAACTACTGAAGCCCATGCACCTAGAGCCCATACTCCACAACAAGAGAAACCACCGCAAGGAGAAGCCCGTGCACCACAACGATGAGTAACCCCTGCTTCTCTAGTAACAACTGGAGAAACCCTGTGCAGCAACGAAGACCCAACACAACCAAAAATTTAAAAAAATAAATCTTTTGACTTCTGAGATGACTCACTCACGTGGCTGTAGGTAAGAGGCCTCAGTTCCTTGCCACATGGATCTCTCCTTAGGGCTGCTTGAGTGTCCTCATGACATGGCAGCTGGCTTACCCCAGGATGAGTGATCTAGCAGAAACCAAAGCAGAAGCTGCAATGTCTTTTATAACTTTGGAAGCTGCACTTTGTCACTTCTGCAATTTCTTATTAGTTAAACAGTCAACCCTTTTCAAGTGCGAGGAGCCACACTGGTACATGGAGACTGGGAGATAATTAGGGGATAATTAGGTCCATCTTGGAGGCTGGCTACCAAAGTGGCTGACTAGCCAAAGTCTGAATTTTGTTTCCTTCACTTCTGGAGAGAAAATGGTCAGTGAACCTCATTGGTGGTCTTTGAGATGTACCAAAGCTACCTCTTGCTCTCACCCCCAGCTGTGTGGCTGACAGGGTCTTGGTGCTCCAGCCGGGTGTCAAGCCTGTGCCTCTGAGGTGGGAGAGCCGAGTTCAGGACATTGGTCTACCAGAGACCTCTGGCACCTTGTAATATCAAATGGCGAAAGCTCTCCCAGAGATACCCGTCTCAACGCTAAGACCCAGCTCCACTCAGAGACCAGCAAGATCCAGTGCTGGACATCCCATGCCAAACAACTAGCAAGACAGGAATGCAGGCCCACCCATTAGCAGAGAGGCTGCCGAAAATCACAATAAGGTCACAGACACCCCAAAACACACCACCAGATGCGGATCTGTCCACCAGAAAGACAAGATCCAGACACACCCACCAGAACACAGGCACCAGTCCCCTCCATCAGAAAGCCTACACAGCCCACTGAACCAACCTTAGCCACTGGGGGCAGACACCAAATACAACGGGAACTACGAATCTGCAGCCTCTGAAAAGGAGAGCCCAAACACAGTCCCCAAAGCCAAATGAGAAGACACAGAAACACACAGCAGATGAAGGAGCAAGGTTAAAACCCACCAGACCAAACAAATGTGGAGGAAATAGGCAGTCTACCTGAAAAAGAATTCAGAGTAATGATAGTAAAGATGATCCCAAATCTTGGAACTGGAATGGAGAATAGACAAGAAACGTTTAACAAGGACCTAGAAGAACTAAAGAGCAAACAAACAATGATGAACAACACAATAAATGGAATTAAAAATTCTCTAGAAGGAAACAATAGCAGAATAACTGAGGCAGAAGAATGGATAAATGACCTGGAAGATAAAATAGTGGAAATAACTACTGCAAAGCAAAATAAAGAAAAAAGAATGAAAAGAATTGAGGACAATCTGAGACATCTCTGGGAAAACATTAAACGCACCAACATTCGAATATAGGGGTCCCAGAAGTAGAAGAGAAAAAGAAAGACACTGAGAAAATATTTGAAGAGATTATAGTTGAAAACTTCCCTAATATGGGAAAGGAAATCGTTAATCAAGTCCAGGAAGCGCAGGGAGTCCCATACAAGATAAACCCAAGGAGAAACATGCCAAAACATATATTAATCAAACTATCAAAAATTAAATACAAAGAAAAAATATTAAAAGCAGCAAGGGAAAAACAACAAATAACATACAAGGGAATCCCCATAAGGTTAACAGCTGAACTTTCAGCAGAAACTCTGCAGGCCAGAAGGGACTGGCAGGACATATTTAAAGTAATGAAAGGGGAAAAGCTACAACCAAGATTACTCGACCCACCAAGGATCTCGTTCAGATTCGACAGAGAAATTAAAACCTTTACAGAGAAGCAAAAGCTAAGAGAATTCAGGACCACCAAACCCGCTTTACAACAAATGCTAAAGGAACTTCTCTAGGCAGGAAACACAAGAGAAGGAAAAGACCTACAATAAGAAACCCAAAACAATTAAGAAAATGGTAATAAGAACATACATATCAATAATTACCTTAAAGGTAAATGGATTAAATGCTCCAACCAAAAGACATAGACTGGCTGAATGGATCCGAAAACACGACCGGTATGTATGTGGTCTACAAGAGACCCACTTCAGACATAGGGACACATACAGATGGAAAGTGAGGGGATGGAATAAGATATTCCATGCCAATGGAAATCAAAAGAAAGCTAGAGTAGCAATTCTCATATCAGACAAAAAAGATTTTAAAATAAAGACTATTACAGGGGACAAAGATGGACACTACATAATGATCAAGGGATCGATCCAAGAAGAAGATATAACAATTGTATATATTTAGGCACCCAACATAGGAGCACCTCAATACATAAGGCAAATGCTAACAGCCATAAAAGGGGAAATCGACAGTAACACAATCATAGTAGGGGACTTTAGCACCCCTCTTTCACCAACGAACAGATCATCCACAATGAAAATAAATAAGGAAACACAAGCTTTAAATGATACATTAAACAAGATGGACTTAATTGATATTTATAGGACATTCCATCCAGAAACAACAGAATACACTTTTTCTCAAGTGCTCCTGGAACATTCTCCAGGATAGATCATATCTTGGGTCACAAATCAAACCTTGGTAAATATAAGAAAATTGAAATCGTATCAAGTATCTTTTCCGACCACAATGCTATCAGACTAGATATCAATTACAGGAAAAAAATCTGTAAAAAATAGAAACACATGGGCGCTCAACAATACACTACTTAATAACCAAGACATCACTGAAGAAATCAAAGAGGAAATAAAAAAATACCTAGAAACAAATGACAATGAAAACATGAAGACCCAAAACCTATGGGATGCAGCAAGAGCAGTTCTAAGAGAGAAGTTTATAGCAATACAATCCTACCTCAAGAAACAAGAAATATCTCAAATAAACAAGTTAACCTTACACCTAAAGCAATTAGAGAAAGAAAGAAAAAAAAAAAAAAAAAAAAAAAAACAAAGTCAGCAGAGGAAAGACATCATAAAGATCAGACCAGAAATAAATGAAAAAGAAATGAAGGAAACAACAGCAAAGATCAAAAAAAACTAAAAGCTGGTTCTTTGAGAAGATAAACAAAATTGATAAAGCATTAGCCAGACTCATCAAGAAAAAAAGGGAGACGACTCAAATCAATAGAATTACAAATGAAAAAGGAGAAGTGACAACTGACACTGCAGACATACAAAGGATCATGAGAGATTACTGCAAGCAACTATATGCCAATAAAATGGACAACCTGGAAGAAATGGACAAATGCTTAGAAAAGCACAACCTTCCAAGACTGAACCAGGAAGAAATAGAAACTACAAACAAACCAATCCCAAGCACTGAACTTGAGACTGTGATTAAAAATCTTCCAACAAACAAAAGCCCAGGACCAGATGGCTTCACAGGCAAATTCTATCAAACATTTAGAGAAGAGTTAACACCTATCCTTCTCAAACTCTTCCAAAATATAGCAGAGGGAGGAACTCTCCCAAACTTATTCTATGAGACCACCATCTCCCTGACACCAAAACCAGACAAAGATGTCACAAAGAAAGAAAACTACAGGTCAATATCACTGATGAACATAGCTGCAAAAATCCACTGCACAATACTAGCAAACAGAATCCAACAGCGCCTTAAAAGGATCATACACCATGATCAAGTGGGGTTTATCCCAGGGATGCAAGGATTCTTTAATACATGCAAATCAATGAGATACACCATATTAAAAAACTGAAGGATAAAAACCATATGGTCATCTCAATAGATGCAGAAAATGCTTTCGACAATATTAAACACCCATTTATCATAAAAACCCTCCAGAAAGTAGGCATAGAGGGAACTTTCCTCAACATAATAAAGGCCATATATGACAAACCCACAGCCAGCATCGTTCTCAATGGTGAAAAAGTGAAACCATTTCCACCAAGATCAGGAACAAGACAAGGTTGCCCACTCTCACCACTATTATTCCACACACTTTTGGAATTTTTAGCTACAGCAATCAGAGAAGAAAAAGAAATAAAAGGAATCCAAATCGGAAAAGAAGAAGTTAAGCTCTCACTGTTTGCAGATGACATGATACTATACATAGAGAATCCTAAAGATGCTACCAGAAACCTACTAGAGCTAATCAATGAACTGGTAAGGTTGCAGGATACAAAATTAATGTACAGATATCTCTTTCATTCCTATACACTAAAGATGAAAATTCTGAAAGAGAAATTAGGGAAACACTCCCATTTACCACTGCAACACAAAGAATAAAATACCTAGGAATAAACCTACCTAAGGAGACAAAAGACGTTTACTCAACAAACTATAAGACACTGATGAAAGAAATCAAAGATGACACAAACAGATACAGAGATATACCATGTTCTTGGATTGGAAGAATCAACATTGTGAAAATGACTCTACTACCCAACGCAATCTACAGATTCAATGCAATCCCTATGAAACCACCAATGGAATTTTTCAGAGAACTAGAACAAAAAAATTTCACAATTTGTATGGAAACACAAAAGACCCCGAACAGCCAAAGCAATCTTGAGAAGAAAAACAGAGCTGGAGGAATCAGGCTCCCTGACTTCAGACAATACTACAAAGCTACAGTAGTCAAGACAGTATGGTACTGGCACAAAAACAGAAATATAGAGCAATGGAACAGGAGAGAAAGCCCAGACATAAACCCATACACATATGGTCACCTTATTTTTGATAAAGGAGGCAAGAATATACAATGGAGAAATCACAGCCTCTTCAATAAGTGGTGTTGGGAAAACTGGACAGCTACATGTAAAAGAATGAAATTAGAATACTCCCTAACACCATACACAAAAATAAACTCAAAATGGATTAGAGACCTAAATATAAGACTGGACACTATAAAACTCTTAGAGGAAAACATAGGAAGAACACTCTTTGACATAAATCACAGCAAGATCTTTTTTGATCCACCTCCTAGAGTAATGGAAATAAAAAACAAAAATAAACAAGTGGGACCTAATGAAACTTCAAAGCTTTTGCACAGCAAAGGAAACCATAAACAAGACGAAAAGACAACCCTCAGAATGGGCGAAAATATTTGCAAATGAACCAACGGACAAAGGATTAATCTCCAAAATATATAAACAGCTCATTCAGCTCAATATTAAAGAAACAAACACCCCAATCCAAAAATGGGCAGAAGACCTAAATAGACATTTCTCCAAAGAAGACATACAGACGGCCACGAAGCATATGAAAAGATGCTCAACATCACTAATTATTAGAGAAATGCAAATCAAAACTACAATGAGGTATCACCTCACTCCTGTTAGAATGGGCATCATCAGAAAATCTACAAACAACAAATGCTGGAGAGGGTGTGGAGAAAAGGGAAACCTCTTGCACTGTTGGTGGGAATGTAAATGGACACAGCCACTATGGAGAACAATATGGAGGTTCCTTAAAAAACTAAAAATAGAATTACCATATGACCCAGCAATCCCACTACTGGGCATATACCCAGAGAAAACTGTAATTCAAAAAGACACATGCACCCGAATGTTCATTGCAGCACTATTTACAATAGCCAGGTCATGGAAGCAACCTAAATGCCCATCAACAGACGAATGGATAAAGAAGTTGTGGTACATATATACAATGGAATATTACTCAGCCATAAAAAGGAACGAAATTGAGTCATTTGTTGAGACGTGGATGGATCTAGAGACTGTCATACAGAGTGAAGTAAGTCAGAAAGAGAAAAACAAATATCGTATATTAATGCATGTATGTGGAACCTAGAAAAATGGTACAGATGAGCCAGTTTGCAGGGCAGAAGTTGAGACACAGATGTAGAGAATGAACATATGGACACCAAGGGGGGAAAAGTGCGGTGGGGTGGGGATGGTGGTGTGCTGAATTGGGCGATTGGGATGGACATGTATACACTGATGTGTATAAAATTGATGCCTAATAAGAACCTGCAGTATAAAAAAACAAACAAAACAACTAATACTAAACTTTCATTGGGTTATTTGTATGGAAATATGTTAATATAAATGTTTCAGACATTACATGAAATTTCTAAAAATCTTATATTTGTATTTGTATGGGAATATGTATGGATATATGTTAATATAAATGTTTCAGACATTACATGAAATTTCTAAAAATCTTATATGTTCTGGTATGATGTTATAAGTAATAATCCTAGTTATTACTTTAAAATGTATATCTCAGAAATAACTAATTTTCTTGTCAACTGCATTATTATGAACTTTCATCAAATCTTTAATCGTGGTCATTTTTAAGTCTTTTGTCATTTACAGACAGTTCTGGGTGTACTCTGATGATTTTGCAAATATGTTCCTATAAAAGGGTTACATCTTCAAGAAATTCATGGAAAAGACTCTGACAAGTACAGGTTTCTGGTAACTGACTGTACTGCTGAACTGAATGAATAAGCATTTTCAGAACTCTAATGAAAAACTGATGAACTCATAAAAGTGCTAACAAAAGATCAAGATGAAAAAAAAATTAATTACATGGGACTGAGTGAACTGATGAGGATGAGTATAATTTTTGTGACTTTCTGTCTGAATTAAAAAAAAAAAATCCCACAAGGACTCAGAGGCAAAGAATATACAAATCAATTTTCACTGCAAAGTAAAGGAGCTGTTACAGTGGAGGATTACTGGATTGAATGTCAATATTATGACATAGTATGAGTGTGTTTCATGTTTGGTAATTGCAATCACAATTTCACAATTTGTATGGAAACACAAAAGACCCCGAACAGCCAAAGCAATCTTGAGAAGAAAAACAGAGCTGGAGGAATCAGGCTCCCTGACTTCAGACAATACTACAAAGCTACAGTAGTCAAGACAGTATGGTACTGGCACAAAGACAGAAATATAGAGCAGTGGAACAGGAGAGAAAGCCCAGACATAAACCCATACACATATGGTCACCTTATTTTTGATAAGGGAGGCAAGAATATACAATGGAGAAATCACAGCCTCTTCAATAAGTGGTGCTGGGAAAACTGGACAGCTACCGGTACAAGAATGAAATTAGAAGACTCCCTAACACCATACACAAAAATAAACTCAAAATGGATCAAAGACCTAAATGTAAGGCCAGACACTATCAAACTCTTAGAGGAAAACATAGGCAGAACACTCTATGACATCAATCACAGCAAGATCCTTTATGACCCACCTCCTAGAAAACGGAAATTAAAAAGAAACATAAACAAATGAGACCTAAGGAGACTTAAAAGCTTTTGCACAGCAAAGGAAAACGTAAACAAGACGAAAAGGCCACCCTCAGAATGGGAGAAAATATTTGCCAACGAAGCAGCTGACAAAGGATTAATCTCCAAACGTTACAAGCAGCCCATGCAGCTCAATATCAAAAAAAACAAAAACAAACAACCCAATCCATAAATGGGCAGAAGACCTAAATAGACATTTCTCCAAAGAAGATATACAGATTGCCAACAAACACATGAAAGAATGCTCAACATCACTGATCATTAGAGAAATGCAACTCGAAATTACAATGAGGTATCACCACACACAGGTAAGAATGGCCATCATCAAAAAAATCTACAAACAATAAATGCTGCAGAGGTGTGGAAAAAAGGGAACCCTCTTGCACCGTTGGTGGGAGTGTAAATTGATACAGCCACTATCGAGAACGGTATCGAGGTTCTTTAAAAAACTAAAAATAGAACTACCATATGACACAGCAATCCCACTACTGGGCATATACCTGGAGAAAACCATAATTCAAAAAGAGTCATGTTCCACAATGTTCACTGCAGCTCTATTTGCAATAGCCAGGACATGGAAGCAACCTAAGTGTCCATCAACTGATGAATGGGTAAAAAAGATGTTGCACATCTTCAATATAAAATGGAATATTACTCAGCCATAAAAAGAAATGAAATTGAGTTATTTGTAGTGAGATGGATGGACCTAGAGTCTGTCCTACAGAGTGAAGTAAGTCAGAAAGAGAAAAACAAATACTGTATGCTAACACATATATGTGGAATCTAAAAAGAAAAGGAAAAGAAACGGTTGGGAAGAACCTAGGGACAGGACAGGAATGAAGACGCAGACATAGAGAATGGACTTGAGGCCATGGGGAGGGGGAAGGGTAAGCTGGGACGAAGTGAGAGAGTGGCATGGACTTATATATACTACCAAATGTAAAATAGCTAGCTAGTAGGAAACAGCTGCATAGAAGAGGGAGATCAGCTCAGTGCTTTATGACCACTTAGAGGGGTGGGATAGGGAGGGAGGGAGGGAGACGCAACAGGGAGGAGATATGGGGATATATGGATATGTATATCTGATTCACTTTGTTCTAAAGCAGAGACTAACACACCATTGTAAAGCAATTATAGTCCAATAAAGATGTTAAAATTAAATACATAAATAAATGAATAATTTCTGCCCCCCCCCCAAATTAAATCTTTTTTAAAAATAAATTAAAAAAAAGAGCACTCAATGACATGGAACGCTAAACCTAAGTATTTTCAGTACTATAGTAAATGTAAATGGATTAATATCTCCTATTAAAGTGTAATTTTTTATATTATGTGCAATTAAATTTTTTTCACAATATACAGGTAAAATAAAAGAATTACATTAGAAAGGAGAAAACATTCCATGTATTTAAAAACAATAAAACAATAAGCATAGAATATGCATCTTAGATTTAAGTAGTCTTTAAGTTCAGAACAATTTGTCATTATTGTAATTAGTATTATTATACCAATTTCTTTAAAACATTTCAATACTTGTTGTATTTGAAAAAAATACTTTAATATTTTTTCTTCTCTCTTTTGTGGTCTAATACATGGTAAGTATTTAGCTGCTAACATAACTTAAAAATATATTTTGTTTTTTTTACAGCCGAACAAAACTGAATCAAGAAGAAATAGATAACTTGAACATACTGATCACTAAAAGCAAAATAGAGGGCTTCCCTGGTGGCGCGGTGGTTGAGAATCTGCCTGCCAATGCAGGGGACACGGGTTCGAGCCCTGGTTTAGGAAGATCCCACATGCTGCAGAGCAACTGGGCCCGTGAGCCACAACTACTGAGCCTGAGCGTCTGGAGCCCGTGCTCCACAACAAGAGAGGTCACGATAGTGAGAGGCCCACGCACCGTGATGAAGAGTGGCCCCCACTCGCTGCAACTAGAGAAAGCCCTCGCACAGAAACGAAGACCCAACACAGCCAAAATAAATAAATAGAATTAAAAAAAACATAGAATCTGTAATTTAAAAAAACTCCCTAGCAACAGAAGTCCAGGATCAGATGGTTTCACAGGCAAATTCTACCAAATATAAAAAGCAGAACTTACACTGATTCTTCTCAAACTCTTCGAAAAGATTGAAGAGTAAGGAATACTTCCAAAGACATTCTATGAAGCCACTATCACGCTGATATCAAAAACAGATGGGGAGGGGGGACTTCCCTGGTGGCACAGTGGTTAAGAATCTGTCTGCCACTGCAGGGGACATAGGTTCGAGACCTGGTCTGGAAAGATCCCACGTGCCATGGAGCAACTAAGCCTGTGTGCCACAACTACTGAGCCTGCGCTCTACAGCCCACGAGCCACAACTACTGAGCCTGATAGCCACAACTGCTGAAGCCCACGCACCTAGAGCCCATGATCTGCAACAAAAGAAGCCACCACAATGAACAGCCTGCACACCACAACGAAGAGTAGCCCCTGCTCACCGCAACTAGAGAGAGCCCGAGCACAGCAACGAATGCCCAATGCATCCAAAAATAAAGAAAGAAAGAAATTTACTTAAAAAAAAACCAAATAAAACAGATGGGGACTTTTCTGGTGGTCCAGCAGTTAAGATTTCGCCTTCCAGTGCAGGGGGTGCGGGTTCGATCCCTGGTTTTGGAGCTAAGATCCCACATGCCTCACAAACAAGAAACCAAAACATAAAACAGAAGCAATATTGGAACAAATTCAATAAAGACTTTTAAAAAACACACAGAGAAAGACACTACCAAAAAAGAAAACTGCAGGCCAATATCGTTGATAAATATAGATGCAAAAATTCTCAACTGAATATTAGAAAACCGAATCCAACAACACATAAGAGGATCATACACCATGACCAAATTTGATTCACCCCAGTGTCACAAAGCTGTTTCAACATATGCAAATCAATCAACATAACATGATACACCCCATCGACAAAGGAAAAACAAGAAACAAACGATCATCTCAATAGATGGCGAAAAAGCATTTGAAAAGCTTCAACATCCATTCATGGTAAAAACACTTACCAACGTGGGTACAGAGGAAACATATCTCAACATAATAAAAGCTATTTATGACAAACCCACAGCCAATATAATACTCAACGTTCATAAGCTGAAAGCCTTCCCGCTAAAATCTGGAACAAGACAAGGATGCCCACTCTCACGTCTTCTCTTCAACATAGTACTGGCAGTCCTAGCCACAACAATCAGACAAGAAAAAGAAATATAATCTAACCAAATTGGAAGGGAAGAGGTAAAGTTGTCATTATATGCAGATGACATGATAATATATATAAAGGAAACCCTAAAAATTCCACACAAACACTACTAGAACTGATAAACAAATTCAGCAAAGTAGCA